>NW_026043595.1:0-33991 GCF_023856365.1 Brienomyrus brachyistius
CCCAGTCTGGCTTGAACATTTGCACTTCCAGTAAAAATGCGCCCCAAACACACTGACACCAAACTCAGCACCGGTGCTCCGTAAAATCCCGTGATTCAGTCTCAGAAGCACTGGCTCCCCTGCCCTCCTCTGAACATTATTAAAGCTACACCCTGAACACTCTGTGTGACTGACATGAATGAGAAGCATCTTTATTCATAATCTCTGTAGCGGAGGTCAGAATACAGAGTGTCATTATTCCCGTCTTTCTTCTGTCTCCTGGGTTTTGGCTTCTTAAGGTTCAGGGCAGCGTAATTCAGTGTGTCCTCGTCATGGCACTGTGGAGACAAAGATGGCAGAATTGGATGGATCAAATCGGTTTGCTATTACCTATTTTCACAAATAGCACTTAAAATGCTGATCCCAGGATGGAAATCAGTCTGAGGTTCATTTGTTTTACTGACGATTTGTAATTTGAAATATTTATTACATACTTGCTTGCGTGACCATTCCACTTTTGATATATCACTGTTCTTTTCATCTGTTTAAAATATATAACACATCAATATATTATTTAATTTCGCACGGTATCATACCGTGGTCAGATAACATTCCGAATTTTCAAGCAATCAACATCCTTTTTGTCTCAAAAATGAAAGTAAAAATGACTTCTGTCAATTTAAGTGTGCATGTTTGGATACGTGTCATTTGTTCTCATATATCATATATAATAAAATTGCTATAAAGGAGATCTTGGTAATAAAAGTTATTGATATGCAACTTATTGCAACATGTATATTTCAATAGATTTTGCAAAATATGAAAGATATAATACAAAAATGTAAATCTTACAGTACAAAAAGGTTTATATAAATAAGGTGAGATTTAATAATGGATTTTAAAACTGTATTACCTGCAAGAGTGGTTTTAATATGAAAATGTTATCTATCATAAAACAATTTTATATTTCTATAATTTGTTAAAATCTACATTTTGTCCTTCTGAGTGCATAAAGCCGGGCAGCGTACCTGCACAGTGTGTACAGGTCAGTTTACATCTTATACAAATGAGAGCAACGTTCAGAATAATGCTGCAAGATAAAACTATCAGCAAGCCAGAGTGAAGAGGATCCAGCAGCTTCTGAAAGCCTGTAACAAAGAGATAGATTTCAGCATAATGATATAGAGACACATTTCCCATTTGCTTACATTACATTAGTTAAAGATCAAATCGATAACACATTACAGCAGTTGTTTTGTAAATAGTCCATTTTTAACATGAACTTCTAGTATTTTGTATTTTAACAATTTATATTAATATTTGAAATAATTATTAAATTAGGCTCCGGACCCCCCGCGACCCAATAGGATAAGCGGTTTGGAAAATGGATGGATGGATGGATATTAATATTTGAAATAATTATTAAATTAGGCTCCGGACCCCCCGCGACCCAATAGGATAAGCGGTTTGGAAAATGGATGGATGGATGGATAATTATTAAATTAACATCTGTGTAATTTAATTTAAGCACTTAAATTAGAAAATTCATTACATTAAAAAAAGAAATAAATGTCTTAATAGCAGAATAAGCTAAATAAAACTTTGAAGCAGATATACTCTCCACACTGGGTGCTACCATCTATATCCAGCTGTGTGCCGTTCCCAAACAGCATCTCCCCACACTGGGTGTTACCATCTATATCCAGCTATGTGCCGTTCCCAAACAGCATCTCCCCACACATGGCCACAGCGCAGTAGTAAGTCCCAGCATCGGAGAGGCTGAGGTTCCCCTTGGGGAGGCTGTAGACGCAGCTCCGTGTAGGAGATCCAGCCTCAGGGCTCTTCTCACACTCATCACTGCTGTTTCCAGGGCTGTAAATGACTCCAGGAAGGGATTCTCCTGATCCATGTCTGAACCAGTAAACACTGTGTTCTCCTGCACAGCTCCCAGTCTCTATCGTACACTGCAGGCTCACAGAGTCTCCTGGCTGCAATGTGTCAGACACAGGCTGCTGTACCACAGTCCTGCTGTTGGAGTCTTTACCTGAAAAGCAAAATAGTCATGATGACAGCCCTTTGAGAATAACAATGGAAAATACAGATCCTCAAAAATTGTTCTTACAGATTTTTGGGAACTGAATCGATGTTCTTCTAGCCATCCAAGAAATCAGTAACTTCTTGGAGAACAGCTGACATTCTTCTCTCTTTTTATTGTATTACTGCTTATTAGTATATATCAGGTAACACTATACATTAACTGCACCTACATAATACCTAAATAAAAATTATATGATAATAACAAACATTATAATCATATAATGTCTTGTATTAATGTATGAAGGTAGATGAATATAATTAATTTCAATTCAAAGAAATGAAGTGTGTAAAGTGTACTTTATATTTTCATGATTTTCGTGACTTTACATTTGGTTTATGTTGCCCCTTTTCCACAGGAAGGTATTTATTGTTTTTGCATATTTAGCTCTTGATGTGTTTTGGTATTTTTGAGCATTTTGCTGTAGTACCTGCATAATTTAATTCAAGAGCCGAAGAGCTGTTTGCCCATTACTAGTTTGTCTATCTTTTAACATTAAAGAAAAAGTATACATAGTAAAAGGAATTACTTGGTTTCGTAGTTCCTCCTATTTATTTTCTTATGCACACAAAAGTAAGTTTTTCCGTTCAACCATAGCACTACAGCGAAAAGCAAAACGTCATGGCAAATACAATTATGCTTTATTCCAATACACATTGCTAATTTTTCATTATTATTACATTTATTCAGCATAATATCTTCAAAGGTTTCATGATTTAATTTGCAATCTTCTGGCCTGAAATCTTTTCCTGCTACACTGAAGACTCTCTCAGCGTGTGCAGAGAAAGCTGCAGCCAAAGGGTTGGCATCCTCTGATAAACATGGTTGGTTCAGGTATCGGTGACATTATGTGAACCTTTCATGGCAGGAATAGGGACTAGTTTGACTTTTGATGCAGGAAAAGTGTTTGGGACTGTTAGGTTGAAGAAACAGTTGTTAATCATTTCTGTATGATCAGCAATGAGTGTAAATATATATGTATACGTTATTTCTTATCTTCTAGCCACATACTCTTAGCTATTGTACTCTAAGTAGGTGGTTAACAGCTGCCTACTTAGATAAGAATCTCACTTCCCTCTCTTGCGCCCCCCATTGACTATAAATAAAGAAGACAAGGGGAACCACCCTTTGTAACACATTCTGCTGTAGTTTGCATTGCAGAGAGTGTGGGTACCCTTGCAAGTAAAACTGTAACCTGTGTGTGTCTCATAAATGTGGAGTTGGGGTGGAAACGCCGGGCGCTTTCCCCAACATAGAATTTGGTCCTTCGAGCCGGATCCGAGGAACCCCGAAGACGTCTCCAGTACGCCGAGAGAAGCGACACCGAAGTCTGTCGACAGCCACTCGAAGTCGGGTGCAAGAAAGACCTGTGATGTGAATTCGTCATCAGGCCGGTGGTTAGAACTGCGCTCGACGTCTGGTGATGTCTGAAGGACCTCGGTGACGGATCAGAGAGCACACTATACAGGTGAGAGATATGGCACCTAAGTGAGTAGGTGGCCAAGTGAGAGATACGGCACCTAAATAAGTAGGTGGCCAAGACATGCATGTGGTTGAGGTTAGCCGAAATTAACCGGGAGAGAAAGTAGGCGTTGTTGGAAATATATACAGTGTTGTATGTGGATGTGTTTTTATAGGTTTTAGATTAACCTACACGATCCACCCTAAAAGCAACAACATACTGGTGACTGAAGGATCAAGGACGGGTTTCATCCCTGAAAACTAACACCGCTGCTCTAATAGGGAGCAGTAGAAGGCCGTGTTAGTGTCCTCCTGAGGTCTCATGCCAGAGACTTGCTTTTAGGATTTTTTATTTTTTGTAGTGTATCCATTAAAAGGTAACAATGGGGAAGAATCAAAGTAAACAAATGGAACTAGAGGGAGATGAGAAGTTTATGGAAGGATATAAGCCAGGATCAGGACAAATAAGTAGTCAGAGATGGAGGAAAAAAACATGGGTTTGAAGGAAAACTCCACACTCCAGATATATTAAAATTACAGGGAAACTTAAAACTGGAGATGTTACAGACTACCAATAAGAAAGAAGGTAAAGACAGAAAAAAAGAATATGTTTTTTCTGATGCATGGTTAGAACAGAGTAAATTAAGAGATAATAAAAGACAGCAAAAAAAGGGAAATAAGGAGAAAAAATTACAGGCGACTTTAATTACACTAGATGAGGAGACGGCAACAAAATCTTCTGCCGCTCCAGTTCCCTTACTGCCCCCACAAATTCCAATGATTGCGCCTGCACCAGTTCCAGCTGTAAATAGACGACAAATAGGAGGAGGGGAATCATCTCGAATGATGACCCGAGGGTCTAACCCTTCTCTGTATCCGTTAAAGGATCTGGAGACAAGTAAAGTACGCTGGCATCCAAAAAATGACACAGAACAGGAAGACTGGGAGAATGATTTGGTGTGTCCACTCGTAGAAGTGGCAAATCCAAATCGAGGCCCAAATAATGCAGGACCCGAAACTATGTTAGTATATAGACCCTGGACCGCTGAGGATAGAACAGCGGCTTTAAAAGGAATACCCCCGGTTGAAGAAGGGGTACCCGAGTTTTGGACTGCCATCCTAGAATTACAAAGTAGTTTTCATTTGAACGGCAGGGAAATGTATAGATGTCTCAGACAGTTGTTTACCCATAAATGGGGACGTGTAGCGGGAGACTTCACAGGACATGGTAATAATGATGAAGTCTTAGCACATGACTCGCAGGAACTCATACAAGCATTACGAGACTTGCGAAACAGGGTAGAGACAGCCTTCGTAAGACGCGCAGACTATGGACGAATAGCGCAATGTAAACAAAAAGATGGAGAGGAACCTGAGGATTTTATGGATAGAATGAGAGTTGTATTTAGAGGAAACTCAGGGATCCCATTTGATGAAGAGGCAGTAGGAGTGTACCAACAACAGCTAAAACGAGCTTTTGTCGCAGGCCTAAAGCCCGAATTGCGAAAATATCTTGACAAACATTGGGTACATCAGAATACTGGTTCAGTCCAACAAGCACTATAATATGCTCAACACGCGCAGAAAGCGCAGAAACAGGAAAAGACAGACACAATATTCAGCGCCTCAGAAGTAGTAGCGCTAGTGCAAATGAATCCTCCGGGGAGGGGAGGATTCAGAGGAAGGTCAAGAGGCCGAGGAAGGGGGAGAGGTGTTTTCAGAAACAATTACAGGAATTCGTCTCAGCAAGATAACATTTGCTGGACATGCAGGAAACCTGGACACTTAGCTAGGAATTGTAGAGTAGGGAAACAACCATATAACCCAAACTCCATTGAAAACAATGATCAATGACCCCCCTCGGAGGCCCCTGTTACCGACACCATCCGAGGCAAAACAGAGGTGATTTTAAGAAAGGAAACGGAGGTCACTTTACAAGACCTTTTAGATAAGGAAATAGATTTACAAGCAGTGTGTCAGTTATTAGCAGAAAGGCAGTGGGAAACCTTGCCAAGTCGGAAGTTAGTCATAAACGGCAAAGTATATGAATGTCTGTGTGACACTGGAGCATGTAGGACTGTCCTAACCTCCAGTCCTCCCGGAGTCACATATTCTTCATCAGTCATAAATATAAAAACGGCAGGAGGTCAGACAGACAGACATCAGTTAACAAACCCAGTTGCAGTAAAAGATAAGGAAACTGGACTTGAATGTCAAGCACAGGTGTTAATAAGCCCTTCTTGTCCTGTTAACTTGTTAGGCCGAGACCTTATGGTACAAATGGGCATTAGCGTGGTTGCCACAGCCACTGGCATGAAAGCAATCGTAAATGAAGAAGCTTATGTTGTGCAAGGAACCACAACACCACAATATTACTGGTCTCTGGACCTAGGGGGAACTGCACAGACACGAGAATTATTGCGGAAAACTAGAGAAAAGCAGTCCCCTAGACAGGCCCAGTTCATGCCTGACGATGCCTTACACGTCACTATGTGGTACAAAGACACCCTTGGACCAGATTATGTCTATGACAAAACGTTTCATGCCCTCCAAGACACTTGTATTACCTTACAACATATGTATGTTAACCCCACCACTGGGTTTTCAGCAGCCTCAGTCATTTTATCTAACAAGCAACAGGCTGTATTTAGAGAGAGAACACCACACGTATCTCTTTCAAAACCACCCCAGATGCAGTGGAGAGATGTAGAGATGTTCTTACGAGATTCTATGCACAGTTACAATGACTACCAACCCGTATCTGGCTCCTGTTGGAGCTATGATGAGAAACACAATGTGTGGCGGTTTCCTTTGGGATGGAGAGTTCAAACCACTCCCACCACACACTTAAAGGACCCAACCTGACAAATTTTTTCAACCCTGGAGGAGGGATCATGTCCAGATCTAGATCGCCTCCCAGAAGGGTTGTGGTCGTCCTCCCCCACTGATGTAGGGCTGGTAAAGGGGTTTCCACCTTACAAAGTAATTGTGAAATCAGAACACCGTCCGGTAGTTAGGCAATACCCATTAAAACCTGAAGCAGAAAAAGGTATAGCCCCTGTAGTGCAAGACATGTTAGCATCAGGAATATTGCGAGAGGCTCCTGAAGCCACTTGCAACACTCCTATCTTTCCAGTCCAGAAGGGACATACAGGGAAATGGCGCATGGTGCAGGATTTAAGACCGGTTAATAACATAGTGCAACATGCAGCACCAGACGTGCCTAACCCACACTTATTGCTCAACTCATTGACTCCTGATAAAAGCTACTTCTCAGTAGTGGATCTTAGTAATGCATTTTTCTCAGTACCATTGCACCCTGATTCTCAACATTTATTTGGATTTACCTATAAAGGGAAAAAATATACATATACTAGACTCCCTCAGGGATTTTCTGAAAGTCCACATGTATATACCATGGCCCTTAGATACTCTATGAGTACCTGTGAAATACCATCACATAGTCAGGTATTACTATACGTGGATGATATCTTAATAGCAGCAGATTCAGAACAACATTGCAAAGAAACTACCCTAACTGTGCTTCAGCATTTATACAATACTGGACATAAAGCTTCTAAACAGAAGTTGCAGTATTGCAAAAAGACAGTTGTCTATTTAGGGCATAACCTTTCACAAAAAGGTCGCTCGCTGCTAGAGATAAGGAAACAAGCTATACAGGAAGCACCTAAACCACAGACTAAACAACAGATGATGTCCTTTTTAGGGCTCTGCAATTATTGTAGAGAATGGTTACCAGATTATGCTTTTCTAGTTCAACCTTTGCAAAATTTAATATACGGGAAGGAGATGACTCTAAAGGACAAAATACAATGGACTGAGGACGGAGAAAATGCTTTTACAAATTTAAAAAGAATGTTGCAAACCAATGTGACCCTTGCTCTACCAGATTATCAACAACCATTCACCCTATGTGTAGATGCTAATCAAGGTTATATGAAAGCAGTATTAACACAGCCATTCGGAGCAAAAGAGAGACCGTTAGCATTCTATTCAAAACGATTAGATGCAGTAGCAGCTGGCTTTCCACAGTGTTTACAGGCATGTGCAGCTGCTGCAGAAGCAGTAAAGGTATCAGCAGAATTGGTACTTTGTCACCCCCTCATACTTAAAGTTCCTCATTCTGTGTCTCTAATCTTGTTGCAGACACCGCTTCCATTCTTAACACATACAAGACATCTTACCTTAGTGTCACTTTTGCTCTCACAACCTAACATTGAACTTCAGCGGTGTGGCCTATTGAACCCTAGCACGCTCCTCCCCACCGCAGAGGATGGGGAGCCACATTCTTGCAAAGCAACAATAGAAGAACAAACAAAACCAAGAGCAGATATTCTGCAAACTTTTATACCAGGATCAGAAGTTGTTTATGTAGATGGCTCAGCATCAAAAAATGATATGGGAAAAAATAAAGTTGGGTATGCTGTAGTTACATCTACTGAAGTGTTAGAAGCCAATGCACTCCCTTCTACTTGTTCAGCACAAGCGGCTGAACTCTATGCTGTGATCAGGGCATGTGAACTGTTCAAGAACAAGTCACTTACTATCTACACTGATAGTCAATATGTGTTTGCAGCTGTCCATCACCATGCAAGAGTCTGGAAAAATAGAGGTTTTAGAACATCACAGGGCACATCTCTTACTCATACAAATTTGCTACTTAGATTATTAGACGTTGTGCATTTACCGACTCACTTTGCACTGTGCAAATGCAAAGCACACCAGACTGATGACTCTGCAGAAACCGCAGGAAATAGTTTTGCAGATAAAACCGCCAAAGAAGCGGCACTGAAACAACCTACCTTATCAGTGGCAGACATTCTTTTTATAGATAGCGATGTGCTATGTGATGCACAGATTCATGCTCCTAAAATAGAAGTACAAAGTTGGATCAAAAGAGGAGCAATACAACGAGAGAAAGTTTACTATATGAATGACAAGCCCATCCTACCAAAAAATTTATACAAAACAGCTGCTTTGGTGAGCCATGGAAATACTCATGTCTCAACAGGAGGGATGGTACATATCATACAACAATATTTCTATGCTATAAATTTTTCTGATTATGCAAAACAATTTTGTAGGACATGCTTAATTTGTTGTAAACACAATGCACAAGGAAACATCAGACCAAAACGTGGCCAGTTCCCCACAGCTGAGTATCCGTTTCAAGTTGTACATATGGATTTTATTGAATTATCTTGGTCACAAGGAAAGAAATACTGTCTAGTTATTATAGACACCTTTTCTAAGTGGGTAGAAATATACCCTGTAAAGCATTGTGATGCAATGACCGTTGCAAAATGTTTGGTAAGCCATTATTTCCCTACCTATGGCATACCTCATATTATAAGATCAGACAATGGGACTCATTTTGTAAATCAGACTATGTCCCTTTGCTCACAAGCATTAGGTTTTACGCTTAAGAATCATTGTGCGTATCACCCTCAGAGCGCAGGCTTAGTGGAAAGGACCAACGGCACTATTAAAACAAGGCTAAGAAAGACAGTGGAAGAGACAAAAAGGCCGTGGCCAGAATGTTTGTCTCTAGTAAAATTATGGATGAGAATAACTCCCACTCCTGCAGGATTAACACCTTTTGAAATAGTGTATGGTAGACCATTTCCCCTAGCAACTGAAATGAATGACATAGAAAAAGCAGACCGAGAAAATACGCTGGCCGATTGGATGCGTAAACTACTAACATCACAACAAAAACATAGCCCCAGTAGTCTGCCGGTAAATTCTGTTTCTACTCAACAGGATAACTTGCAGCCGGGAGATTGGGTCCTGGTCAAGGTCCTGTTGCGGAAAGATTGGAGCACACCTCGGTGGGACGGTCCTTATCAAGTCCTCCTTACAACACCAACAGCAGTAAAGATCGCAGAACGACCTTCCTGGATACACAAAAGTCACTGTAAACCCATCAAGCCCTTATCAGAGGCCTCAGCAACAGAGTAGCAGTGGAAGTCCGCTACAAAGGCACAGTAACCAATAGGGTGCTGTTGTCTCAACCCGGTGAAGAAAACAACTGAGCTGCACTCTATTTAGGATGGCCCTGATAGGGTGGGGATGTGGTAAAGTGACTCTAGGGGTCATTCTTGTTGTAGGACTTGTATGGTTGTCCTGGCTCTCACCAGCTCCATTACAGCACCTACGGCGATGGACCCATGATGACTTCCATCTACGCCCGTTGCCCGCTGACCACTCACATCCATTTATGCAAAACTACTGGTACCGATATGTACATGATACTGTAACAGCGAAAAATGTGACAAATTGCTATGTTTGTTCAGTAATGCTCACTCATAGTGAAGGACCTACGGTGTATGGCAGAGCTATGAATATCTTCTGCAGGTATAGGATATCAAAGTAATGTTTCACTTATATTTTCTTTTGTTTTTCATTTTATTTTTCTGTTGTTTTATTACTGTTATACCATGTTTGAAAATGTTTATTAATCAAGCTCTTAACGCTGCTTTTCGGACACGCAGTACAATGTTTCTCTCCCTTACCCAAACTATAGAGACAGAGCCTGTTTCCAGCGATGGCGATGAAGAAGACATATAATTCATAATGACGGCCGAGCCGAAAGCACCCGTGCAGGGCTCGGACCTGAAGAACCGGAATTAAATGTTTTCCAGGATAATGACAATGTGGTCTAAATGAAGGTTGTACCTAAAGTGCTTTTGCAACTTGTACAATGTTGATGCTTCTGATCATACTGTCATGATAAACAGGAGGGACTGTTAGGTTGAAGAAACAGTTGTTAATCATTTCTGTATGATCAGCAATGAGTGTAAATATATATGTATACGTTATTTCTTATCTTCTAGCCACATACTCTTAGCTATTGTACTCTAAGTAGGTGGTTAACAGCTGCCTACTTAGATAAGAATCTCACTTCCCTCTCTTGCGCCCCCCATTGACTATAAATAAAGAAGACAAGGGGAACCACCCTTTGTAACACATTCTGCTGTAGTTTGCATTGCAGAGAGTGTGGGTACCCTTGCAAGTAAAACTGTAACCTGTGTGTGTCTCATAAATGTGGAGTTGGGGTGGAAACGCCGGGCGCTTTCCCCAACAGGGACGTTTCTTAGGTTAGAAACTGCCGTCACTGCAGCCAACACTGACTTTTAAGGAGAGACACTCAGCTCTTCCTATGAGCAGATCCACCATGGTGCACAAAATGACAGTATAATTATTATTTTAGGTGACACTTCAAATGTTGCATTATTTCATTCTTTACAAAACGACATTTTTATAACAATGATGTATAACAATGTTAATGTGTTTATGTATAATTCATATTTAAATTAAAGTTCATATTTTAGTTAAAAGCTACACCTACAGTACGTATATGAACTTGAATTTGAATCCAAACCCTTTTTCGTTCTTCTTCTTTAAATTCAAATATAAATTTCAATGCCACAACCTGTTTTCAACCACAATTCAAATGTAATTCAGATTAACAAAATGAACTGAAATTCAAGTTCATATATGTATTCAAAATCCTGAATTTTAGGATACGTATTTGAGAATTTCATTCTCAAATCAGTTCTGAATGGTGCACATCCCTAGTTCATATGTTAAATCATGCATTTTTTTTTTCAGAGTGAATACACACTGACTGCTCAGATAAATAACGTCAAAAATAATTTTCTTTTGTTGCTTAAGATTTTTGCACAGTCCTATACTGTATATAACAACTCAAACATTTTTTTATGTTATTTGTTTTAAAGAGGCTGCAATGTGTAACATTAACATCTGTATAAAGAGAAGGTTAGGCTTTTGGCTGACAGCAAGCAAAATGCAACAAATTGTATAATAATAATAATAATAATAATAATAATGAATGATTTTTGTTTGATGTTTAGAAAAACATTTATGGAACAAAGCAGACAATAAGGTATCTTTGCTAATTTTATATTGACAAACAACTAAACTGTCAAAATTATTTTGCAGGGAATAATCTTACTGACATTATAATAAAGCAAATATGAAAATAGTTGGAATCTCATTTACCTGTGATTATGACAAAGGTTCCATTCCCGAAGGTGACCTCATGAAGAAACACAGCAGCACAATAATACACTGCAGAATCTGACGGCTCCACGTTAGAAATAGTGAGGTTAAAACTCCCCTCTGCATTCAGTAAGGAGTAACGTTTTATGCTTTTATATTCCTTGTAAAATTCACCAGGTACGTAGAGAAGTGCTTTCGCCATGGGCTGGGGCTTCCGACCAACAGCTTGCTTAAACAAAGTAACAAAAGTTGTTTCTCCTTGACAGAAGCATGTCAGGGTCACACTGTCTCCAAGCTGAACCCTCATCAGGTGACTGGGCTGAACAACATCTGTAGTCAGTGCAGTGTCTGCAAAAACAGAAAAACAAAAAAAATCATAATCAAATAAGACATATAATAGTAATCTAAATAACTATTAACTATGATGCAGATTAAATGGCCAAATTCCACTGATCACATCATACAGATAAATGAAAATATTAAAATCCCAAAATAATTTATATTATAGGGCCTTACTAATGAAAATGAGAAGACCAAAGAGTCTGAACATTTTTGTGCTTCCACTGTTTAGAATAAACTGCTCTGCTGCTAAGTGAGAGATCATGGTCGTGGTCGGGATGAAAGGGCAGGAAACAGAGAGGAAACAGAGAGACACACATCAGGCTGATCTGATTGGCTGTTCACATGGGAACTTAAGTAACAGTGAAAAAGCATTTTAATGTGCACTTACATGACGTTTATTAATTTACTCCTTAACATCCAGTTAAAATGAGAACAATTAGATAAACAGGAGCAGATACCGAGCATATAAAGTTCTTTGTACAGAGTGCTGAGATACTGTGGGAGAGCATTTGCTAATCATCTCTCTCAGACAAGCTCAGCACAGTATGAGTCTGTTATCTATCTGATATTAGACAGTCTCTCATACAGTAATAATAATTGATACTTTATTGGTCCCTGTGGAGAAATTGTCTTAACTTCTCTCTCAACTTGCTCTCTTTTTTTTAGAGTAAACAGAGTAAGTTGTCTGCGAAGGGCAGCCACCCATAGTGATGCCCAGTGAGCTGGGGGTTAAGGGCCTCGCTCAAGGACGCAGAGATGTGCTGTGGCTGGGTTTGAACCAGCGACCATCTTATTACAAGCACACAGGCATTAGATCTTCTAATCACACTTAAAAGGCAGATTAAATGTTCTTTCCACCATGCAAACAGAATGTAAATTGTAGCTTTACTGCTTAGATTTACATTCACACATTTGCATTTAAAACAAGCATTTTAAGTGATGTACATGAGAGTAAATGGTGAATCAGTTTATTTGCCACTCTACACATTACATTGGCGCCCATTATAAGTAACTGTACAGTGACATTGCAGTTCCTCAGTTGCTTTGATGCATTTCTGGAATCACCCTTAACATCTGCAAAACTGTAAGTGCATTTCCCAAAACAATTCGTGCAAACAGCACCACACAGATGGACTGTCTACAAAAAAAGTCATAGAGGCCACCAGCAGCCCGAATACCACACCGTAAGGCCGTATGTTAGGATGCTCTCTATGGCAGAGCGGTAGGAGGCCACCAGCAGCCCGCATACCAGACCGTAAGGCAGCATGTTAGGATGCTCTCTATGGCAGAGCAGTTGAAGGTCCCGATCAAGAAATCCGACAAGTTTCCCCAATAAGCCAGTAACCCCGCTTCATAGAACAGGCCACAGGACTGGTTTTGGTGAGATAGTCCGAGTAGTAGGTAGAAATCAGGATGGAGACTGAGTGTGGGTCTAACAGGTGAGCAGATGTAGGACAGAATGTAGAGCCCTCTGGTGGAGTGCCTGTGCATGACTGAATGTATGGTTTGGGTCTGATGGTCTGAATAGTTGGTAGAAATAGGCACCTTCCTACCTGATGTGGTAGGTCTAGATAAGGGGTCACCAACATGGTGCCCCAAGGATGCCCCCAATGACCACATGAGTTGCCCGTGGACCTGTTCTATAAAATAGCACAACTCACCAGCGAACATCATCTAAAATTTTATTTTGTCCTGTTTCTAATCTATCACATTTGCATTTATATAGATTTGAAATTGAATATAAAAAAGCATTTAAAACATGTTTATCATGCATGAAGTTTAGACATGTTTAGGAGGGCGTTTAAAACTGATATCAAACTTCGTATGGCTCAGTACCCGTGAAGTAGCTCTCCGTTTTAAAAAGGTTGGTGACCCCTGGTCTAGATCTTGCAAGTTTGTTTGTACTGGCTGTGTGAACATACTGTAGCACTGTTAAGAATATGCAACACAGCCTGAGTTGGGGATCTGCTGTATGCATCAGTAATATAATGCTTTGTCCTTTTCTAGGCTGTTCATTAAGACATAAAGCCTGAAAGTTTTCTGAATGGCATTAATGAAATTGAGCACTGCCCCCACCTGCTGGCCAATTTATTAAAACATTGAAATCGCTGTCTGCACAGGCTGACGTGTCATTTAAGTCTGATAATTTTCTATGAGTCAAACGGCAAGAAAATGACAAGAAGTTAAAAACATGGAGTTAGATGAAGGAGAAAAGATTACAAATTTGAAGATTATGAAATCAGGACATGTCAGCTAAGTCAGCCAAGGTGGGTCTTAAACATATGGACGGAAGTATGAGCGCTAAACTTAAACGGGTTCACTTGTAACCGCTGCCACCAAATTTCGTTAAATTGCTGGGGAGGTCCAGATACATGAGACAGGAATAGAAGGATTATTCTTTATTAATATACAGACGAGGGTTACAACCCTCCCTAGGGCAATAGAAGGGGATACCTGCCACGGGACATTCTAAAACGCTTAATGTGAAAATGCGTAACGCAACTTAATGTATTAAAACAGTCACCACAAATCACCAAATTTCTCGCGAATGTATCTGGCCATAAAGACTTACCTGACAAGAAATCAAAACCGAAATGCTAGGAATATGGACTTTAAGCCTTTTCTTTATGGGCGTCAATGGAGGGGAAAACGCTTGACGTAAGATGAAGTCCATATTCCTAGCATTTCGGTTTTGATTTCTTCCCTGGCATGGGTGACGGGTGCACCACGTTCCCAAAGCCACGTTAGCCTCGAGCGAACTGCCCGGAGAAACCGCTCACACCAGCGCTGCAACCCGATCTCCTCCCCTTTTAAACACACATTTCTATGGCGTTAAATTAGTGCCAAAAGTCGTGCGCATAAAAACAGAAAATCCATGCTCTCTACGCGCTCGCGATTGCACAGCACTCACTCACTCGCTCGCCGTTAAATTAGGGCCAAAAGTCGAACCACGCGCGTGCGTGTGCTCGAGTGCTGAAAACCCATCCCCTCTACGCGCTCGCGTCTGCACAGCACTCGCTCGCTCGAATTTCCCGCTTCGTCTTACCGTATATAAAAGAATGGGCCAATGTACGGTAAATTGCATTGTGAATAAAATTTCTTAATACAACATCACAAAACCAATTTAATAAATTCAAATCCTGGGAAGAACGCTCCTCAGATATTAGTTCTCGGGTTAGTGTTAGCAGACTATAGGCGAAACCACCTTAAGTGCTATCTGTTAATGTTTATTAAATTAGCATTAAAATGGAGAGGTTTATAATATCTTTTGTCCTTGTAGCTGCTAAATACACTCATTATTAAAGCCATAAAGTTGTCTGCCTACTACATTGGAATCTCCACTGAGTAAGTGTTTTTGATGGATTTTATTTAACTTTATTATACTCTGGTCCTTAGATCTAATGTCATACTTCTTCACTTATATTGTTTGTGAAAAGGTTTACCACGGTCAAACAGAGCAGCCACTACATCATCATACATGAACAAGCACCTCACAAAACAAAAACATTTCATTTTCATAATTAAAACTTTTGAATGGTAGGCCTAGTGTGTGGATCAGAGACAAGATCTTGACACCTCATTAACTATAATTTGTTCTGTGAACAGCTCAGATACCACCTTCTCGAAAGTCTTCTGCATAAAATAGAAATAGGATTCAGCGCGACTCCACTAAATTTGGATTACCTGGAGTTCCTTTGTCATCAGGAGCTGTATCTTCTGCAGGCCCTGTCTAATCACATTGAAGTACCTCCTGCTATCACCCTGGCTTTGCAAGAGCTCTTTGACCTTGTGAGGGCACATCTGGAACGTCCAGCCCCATGTGTCACACAGGAAGTCGCTGCCACCAATAGACGACCCAAGATTTTGATTGAAGAACAATGTTTGAAAGAAATGCTCCATACTCAACTTCCTGTGCCTTGCATAGCCACACTGATGGGTGTTTCAAGAAGAACAATCTTAAGAAGAATAAAAGAGTATGAGCTCTGTGTTAGGGAACTTGACAATTTGGTTTCTTCTGTCAAGAATGATCTACCAAATGCAGGCTACAGGATAGTCAATGCAGGCTGCAGTCAATGGGCTACAGGGTTCGGTGGAGAAGAGTTGCAGCCTCCATGCATAGGGTTGATTCCATGCGCATCATATAAAGGTTGTCAAGTCTTGGCTGTGTTGTACGCAGAATGTACCAGGGCCTTTGTCTCTAGTACACGTGGACACAAACCACAAGTTGATCCGGTTTGTATTACCAGCAAATTTATTTGGAGTAAACCCTGGGTGGATTGGTGTGAGGTGGTGGTGGGGCTTTGGAGAAGATTTCCTGCCGATCAACACTAGCAACTTATATCTATCTGTCATGGAGGTCTCGGGACTCACAGATATTCAGAGACATGTGGATAGTTTACCAGTGGTTTTCAGCAGGAAATAGTTATTACTACAAATTGTCACCCCCCCCCCGCCCCCCACAGAAACTGGATCTGGCTATAGTGGGAAAATCTTTTTTTTTTTTTTATTTGTGAGAACTTGAAAGCAAAACAAAACTTGGAAAAAATATATGCTCATTCACCAATTTTCTAATCTGGGGTCTAAAGTGGTCAGGCTTGCAAGTGTATTTGGTTATTTGTCTATCCTAGCCTGTTGCAGTGTATATTTCCTGTATATTTTGCATGTAAAAAATGTTGTTTGTTATGTCAGTGCTTAATATTATCATGTAGTCTTCATGAACTTTCTTCATCTTGGCCAGGGACTGCATTTGAAAAGTAGCCACTTGACTAAAATTGGCACATTTTCAGAAATGCCAGCAACAATACTGATAATGAACACCCCTCTAACTGACTCTCAGTTGGTTTAGAAAAAAGACTTTTAAGAGAAAAGAAAGCCTTCCTTTGGTTTTGCATTTTTCTCTTTTTTGTTGGCTGTGCACAATATATTAGAAGAATACCTTACAATTATATTAGTTAAGAAATAACAGATTGCGTATATACAATATTAAGGTGATAACAACAACCCTCACTGTCTCTAGGTGCTGCTTCAGACAGGGCATTCTGCAGCAGGGACACCACCCGTCGTGCAGCATCCAGCAAATCTCCCTATCACAACAGCCCACATAACAGAATAACATTAGTGTATGATTCAGTAGGGCTAGTCCAGGTCTGGAAAGTAGTTGGGCCAGATTTTTAAACCAAGAAATTTAGCTGGGCCAGACATTTTCAGCGGCCCAGTAAGCAACAGGTAATGGCATTTTAAACAAACACAAATCAAGGTTATTTTAAAAAACTACAACTGAACAGAATCTGAGAGCAATATTTTTTTTCACTTCTGAAATGAGAAAAATATTTTGGTCGTATCTGACCTAGACGCATCCCAAAGAAAAAAAATGCCTATTAGATGGTAAACAGACATAAAGAAAAAGGGAAAAATCGTCTATAATCATCATCCGCTTATACTGTGGTGATCCATTTCACCCACACAGGCATGATCACCATTAGCGGTTTTCACATTATTGTCGAGGTGACTATTCACTTTACCTCTGCTTTCTCCGACATCTTCCTGATTCTGCCGCCAACAAGGGGCTCATAGGGTGGAGACTGAGGGTGTTAAACAGACCAATCTTTTGTCACTGAATGCAACAAATAATGTATTTATCTGTCAAAAGTCCAGCACCAGGAAAAGCAACAGAGTGACAGTAGAAACTGTAATAATAATGGAAGTGCGCCGCCCTACAGGGAAGGAGGAGTGATGGGAGTCCCGGTGGTGGCTAAGCGCGCGTGGGGAGAGGCGTCGTACTGTGAGGCTTCATGAACTTCCGATGGGGCAGTGCTGTCATACAGCGGGGAGCCTGAGAGGGGCACTGTGGCCGGGTGCGAGAGCCCTGGGTAATGAGTTGTAGAGCTGCGCAGTGTCACGATCGGGTACAAGCAGGCAGGCGATCGTGCGGGCAAGGCGTGCAAGGAGCAAGCGGACAGGCAAAAACGGGAGTTTAATTAGGAAGCGCGGACGGGGAAACATCTCACGCATACAAACATCAATGACAGACACTGGACTCAGGTAAGACACGGACTGAAATACACAGGACTGAGCAAATTAACTAGATACAGCTGGGTACAAATCGGGAGAAAACACGTGGGTAATCAGGGGGCGTGGCACACAGGAGGAGCGGACGAGCCGGGCATGACACGCAGGAACTGAGAGCCCAAGCTGTTGGACATTCCACTGGACTAGGAGACTGGGGTGAGTGAGGAGGAGCTCATTGACCACAAACTGGGATACTGGCTGTGTGTGAGCAATGGGGTGGAGATTAAGGAAAGACGTTAAATCAGCATGCAGTGTTGCCTGGAAACAACAACAAATATACTAGTGTCACTGTACTAAAACAATATCAAAATAATGCCTATTTTTTATTCATTTTACTTGTAGAGTGCAAAGTACAAAGGAAAACAAAGAGTAACTATGGCGAAATAAATCAAAGCATGTCCCAGAATGATGGGCCTGAATGGATCAGGACAGAAGAAGGCGAAAGTCCTGTTAACGAGGTGAGACGATGCAGACACAGGCCAGGATGTGGGTATAGGCGAGAACAAGAGGGAAGACGGGGGCCCGAGACTCAGCATGGGGACAGGTGGGGGAGGGGAGGCACGGGCTCACCTGGAGCTGCTCCCGGAGGTGCCGCTATGACTCATGGGTAACATGCCGGAATGGGACGGCACCTGTAGGCTGGACCAGTTGTCATGGGAGGGCAACATGGACAGACAGGTAGACGAGCTGTCTGAATAAGCAGCTGCAAGTATAAAACAATAAATGAAGCAGGTATGTGGTGGGCAGTGTTACAGCGTCCTTAATATGGTCAATACAGAAAAGGCATGTTATCATGTTATGTATATACTGCCTCCAGTTACTTAATGCCTAACTTTAATACATTGATTGATTTGTTCACTGCTGCAGCCTGTGTCAACTTTCCTTTCAGACAGATGTAAAGTCCATTCTGTTTTTGTTCTGTGTAGTTTTTTTTGAACAGCATATGGCTGAATTCTGTTAAACCTCAGACTGAAGAAAATTGTGTTAATTGAAAAGCAAATATCAAAAACTCAGTCTGCAGGAATGTTTTTCTAAATATTTCTGTGGACTTTTGGAAATTTCACGAAATTCCATTGCTCCATTACATAAACACTGAGTGAGATTTCATTCCCATTACTGCAACGTATGAAGAGGATTATGACTTATTACTTTAGGTTATCGGACTGAGTGAGTTTTCGAAATTTGCTCTTCGATAACTGAAGCAGTGCTGTGAATGCAGAGGTTATATGCGTCGCATATCAACAGAACTGTATGTTTATGTCTTGTCTTAATTATTTTGATTAAATGTCTAACTATTCCCAATATGTGTGAACATACTTGGCCAAATAAAGCTGATTCTGATTCAGTCAGAGGGTAATCGTCGGTGTGCTGTACTATCGTGGTGACCCACACAGAGAGCTTAGGACCATGATTTCAGTGTGTGCTTGTGTGAGGGGACAGGCAGGGCGGCGGCTCACTGGGTGATGCACTCCTGTGGGTATAGGGGCTGGGATAGGGGGCGGAGCAGTTACTCCTCAAGGAGGAGTAACAGTCACAGCCGTGGGGGGAGGAGAGGGAGAGGGTGCTCCCAAACTGGGGGTGTGGGTTTGATGAAGAGCAGAGAGACCCTGAGCCTGGGATGAACCAGCTGCCTACTGAAACGAAAGCGGATAAAGACAGAAACTAGAACCTCAAACTAAACAACACAAACAACAATATCAAGTTATATTCAATCATTAAACCGTTATATATTTAATCTAAACAATAGTAATAAATATCGTTCCGATTCAAAATATCATTTACGGGTGAATCTTATGACTTGCATTGGGAAACAGGAAACGGGCCAAGCTGCAGGGCCAGTTCAAAGGCATAGTGCGAGGCGCCCAGAAAGGGGGCGAGGTCTGGGCGGAGTCAGCTAAAGAAGAAAAAGGCCTGACCTTTTTCTGGATGCTGTGGACTGTGTTTGTGTGTGAGCTGCAGCTGCATGTTCCTTACATTTTTTTTATTAACACCAGCACCGTGAGGTTTGGCCTGGACTGGGTCCTGTCCTGCACGGTTGAAGACATGTTGACTGATGGTCAGCCCGTGTTCTGTTGGATCCCACAGAAAGGAAATGGGAATCCCGTTTGGATCGGATGCTGACAGTTGAAAAAAAACTCATGTCTGTGTGTTATGAAAGAATATCAATAAATGTTTCCGAAAGGGGATGACTCATTTGGTAATTATTTACGGCTTATGTTATGGCTGAGAAATTTACAGTCTTTACTAAAGTCTGACTTCTTTCGAGTCACCTTTAATATAGATTGGACACTCTCTATGCTATGTACAATACTTATATAGATGGTACATGTTTACTTGCTTGCACAGATGGTTGATTAGGTAATTAGTGTAAGTGTGTGTGTGTGTGTGTGTGTGTCCAATCGCATGTATGTCCAAGGTCCATAGTAAGTAATATACACTGATCAAGAGATGCCTGAAAGTGGATGAAAGAGGACATTAGTGGGTGTATCACTTAGTGTAACGCGTGCAGGAAAATGAGCAGGACTGCAAGCCATATAATGACCCACTGTCCTTATCTAGCTCTTAATACAGTATGCATACAGTGATGTATCTACAATGGACAGCTACTATAAGCAGATAGCACAGTACAGGTGCTTAATCTGTATGCTATTTCCATCCATCCATTGTCCAAACCGCTTATCCTACTGGGTCACAGGGGGTCCGGAGTCTATCCCGGAATCAATGGGCACGAGGCAGGGAAGAACCCAGGATGGGGGGCCAGCCCATCACAGCTCACACTCACACACCATTCACTCACACATGCACACCTACGGGCAATTTAGCTACTCCAATTAGCCTCAGCATGTTTTTGGACTGTGGGGGGAAACCGGAGGAAACTAGCAGCTTTGTGTGGTAATTGTTTGTATTAAAAATACATTGGATCAAGTCAAATTATTTTTATGAAGAATTAACATCTAAAAGCTGCTAGTAGACCGTGGGAAAATAATTTTTCTATTTTCTTGCTGCCATCTCGTGGCCAAAAGTAGGTATTGCAATTTCCATCATATGTAAGAGGGCCTGCCCATCAGAGTAATGTACATCCTGTGACATGTATTGACTATCAAGACAAACTGAAACACGGTGTATTAGGCTGTCAATGAGTACTGGACTAGGGTGAAAAACTGCCTGATAATCTACCTATTAACTAGAAGAGTACAAACTGGAGACGGATCCCCTAATACAGAGGGATTAACGTCTGTGCCACATCCAGAACCATTCAGTGTAGGAGTCTGGTGGTTCTACTGGATACTGACAAGTACCCAGCCCCTTTGTTCCCTCTGATAATCATCAGTCCTCCTCTGAATGCCTTCACCACTCTATTCCTGAATAGGTACACATTTAAATATGCTAGCAAGATCAAGGTATTGGGATAACTGTTAGGTTCGCTGTTAAGAGAGTTGCAGTGAAAACCATCATACACAGTGGCCCTTTCTGGATAAGATTACCTCCCTCTGATCTAACAGGTCAAGATCAAAGCAAGGTGCATTGCAATGTCTGACACCCAGCACACTACAGCATATAAAATACAGGTATCCATCGCCTTCCGCATTTGGAACCAGGACCACTTGTTGCAAGTCAATTTGGGCGTATCTCAAGTTATACGAGAGAGGCAAGACATTAAGGACAGTATACACAGTACTGAAATAATAATGTACATATTAAACCACAGCACTTAATAAACAGATACTGCACTTACATTTCACAAAAAAAAAATAAAGCACAGATTGCACTAAGAAATCAAAAGATGCATGTGCTAGCAAACAGTGGGAGCTGAGGAAGAAGCAGTGGTGAAATACTTTATTGTACAGTACAGTAAGTTTCTTTTTATAGAATGAAATAGCATACAGGGGGCGGCATGGTGGTGCAGTGGTTAGCACTGTTGCCTCACACCTCTGGGACCCGGGTTCGAGTCTCTGCCTGGGTCACATGGGTGTGGAGTTTGCATGTTCTCCCCATGTCGTCGTGGGGTTTCCTCCCGCAGTCCAAGAATATGCTGAGAATATGCTGAGGCTAACTGGAGTTACTAAATTGCCCGTAGGTATGCATGTATGAGTGAATAGTGTGTGAGTGTGCCCTGTGATGGGCTGGCTCCCCATCCTGGGTTGTTCCCTGCCTCGTGCCCATTGCTTCCGGGATAGGCTCCAGACCCCCCACGACCCAGTAGGATAAGCGGTTTGGACAATGGATGGATGGATGGAAATAGCATACAGATCTTATAAGCACCTGTACTGTGCTATCTGCTCATAGTAGCTGTCCATTGTAGATACATCACTGTATGCATACTGTATTAAGAGCTAGACAAGGGTCATTATATGGCTTGCAGTCCTGCTCATTTTCCTGCACGCGTTACACTAAGTGATACACCCACTAATGTCCTCTTTTATCCACTTTCGGGCATCTCTTGATCAGTGTATATTATTTACTATGGACCTTGGACATACATGCGATTGAACGCACACACACACTTACACTAATTACCTAATCATCCATCTGTGCAAGCAGGTAAACATTTACCATCTATGTAAGTATTGCACATTGCATAGAGAGTGTCCAATCTATATTAAAGGTGACTCAAAAGAAGTCAGACTTCAGTAAAGACTGTAAATTGGCAGCCATAACATAAGCCGTAAATAATTACCAAATGAGTCATCCCCTTTCGGAAACATTTATTGATATTCTTTCATAACACACAGACATGAGTTTTTTTTCAACTGTCAGCATCCTTCTCGATTGTCAGAAGCTCTGCGCTAGAGGGAGGTTTACTGGTCTTATACTCTTCTGGCACCTTGTGTGATTCCTGACTTGGGACATCAGTTTGGCTCCTTCTGTATGTGGTTTACATTGTATTTGTTCTTTAAAGTTGCCCCTTCAGAATTAGACAGTGTAACCAGCTTGCCACATATTGCCTGGATGACATAAGGTCCGGTAAAATCCGGTTCCGTTCTTCCTCCTTTCCGTCCCCGCTTCCTCATGTTGAACAGAAGCGCCTCATCTCCAACATGATAAACTGTGTTTTGGTACCTCTTTTGTATTCGTTTACCACATGCCTGCTTCTGTTTTTCCTGTGACTAGGAGATGTTTTCAGCTGTTGTTGCTTATTGTCTCAACTACTTTATTTTTTTCATCAAAAAACGTGCCGTAGCTTTTCTCATCGGGAAGAATAATTGTGGAAAGCTGAAGTGGAAAAACATTCATAGCAAATTATTATTATTCACAGATCATTATAAAGAGTCATTTTCTAAAAGCATTAAGAACAATGTAATTTGCTGTTTCAAGATATGTTTTTAAATAACTACTTGTCAGTCATAAGAAACTCTTCAACACACATGATCCGATCTTGCCACAAATCATTTTTAATCTCACTTTTGTTGCCAGCAGTTCAGACATTAATGGCTGTGTGTTGAGTTATTTTGAGGGGACATCAAATTTACACCATTATACAAGCTGTACACTGATTACTTTACATTCTATCAGAGTTTCATATCTTTAACGTTGTCCCTTGAAAAGATATAATAAAATATTTACAAAAATGTGTGGGGTGTACTCACTTTTGTGAGATACTGTATATTAAGGGATTGATTGTCAATAATATCAGTAATTCCTGATGTAATGTTAAAAGAATAGAGCCTGTCTCACACAGTTCTAAAACAACCTCAAAAACAGACTTACCATTTTATGTCATCATTCGTTTTCTCATCCAGGCCATTGGTTTGGGGATGATATGCAGCAGTGATCAACGGCAGAACAGGGGCTCTGAACGCAGTATGGATTAAAAAGGAATTAACCATCTCTCTCAATATAAAATTAGGATCATTTATTCTCTACAGAGGCCCCCATAGAATAGTGCATCCATCCCCTCACTCATGTTTAGACAGACGTAAGGCAACAGGCCAATGACATTCAGAACAGCAACAACATCAACAATTGTACAGCTAGTTTTAAAATTTAATAAAAAAGACAAACCAATTAGGTAATATTAATGAAATTATTAAAATGTGCAGATTAATAGTCAGAAATAATTTGCGATTTTAAGAGCGGAAAGGATACATTAAAACTCAATTACATTTATCCCTTAATAATATAAAAAGGTTTTTGAATTTTACATCATGATAAATGCGAACTATATGTGATTACTAATTACTGTTGACTAATTTCCTGTCTGGACGTTTCCCTCCTCATTGTTAAAAGTCATTATATGTCTGGGTGCCAGTCAGTGGAAGCACACAGACATGTTGGCCAGCTGTCATATTCATTCAGCACCAGCCCATCAAGTAGAGAATTCAGCACCACGGACAGTGACCTGTGTTACAATGACATCAGGTCATTGGCTCTAAATATTTTTCTAGAAATAACTAAATGGCTCTATTGTAGAAATTTCCAGCCAGAGTCTTGTGGTGCGTTCGTTTTTCTCTCGGAACTTGGAAATTCCAAATTGGGTGACATCACATCCAACAATCTCCCGTTCAAGCTAGCACAACTCGGAACAAACATGGCTGCCTCCATGAATACGCTGCTGTGTTGTTGCTTTATATTTTAGCAGTTATGGAGTAAGATTATTATTTCAGACAAATAAACAAGAAACAGGAACTAGTCAAACCACATTAAAAGCTTTATAAAGTATTTTAGTACATTCATAGCGATATTCTTTTTTCGAGAGGCAAACAAACTACAAACAAACCAAAAACACTAACAAGTCTGGTAAAAATCTGATATTGCATGTTAGGATACTGTTTACGGTCACAATATGGTATTCTCTAAATCGAACACGTGCAATTACATTAATAATTACTAATAATTATAAATAATAATAATAATAAATGGGCGGTATGGTCGTGCACTGGTTAGCACTGTTGCCTCACACCTCTGGGACCCAGGTTCAAATCTCCGCCTGGGTCACATGTGTGTGGAGTTTGCATGTTCTCCCCATGTCGTCGTGGGGTTTCCTCCGGGTACTCCGGTTCCCCCCCACAGTCCAAAAACATGCTGAGGCTAATTGGACTTGCTAAATTGCCCGTAGGAATGCATGTGAGAGTGCATGGTGTGTGTGAGTGTGCCCTGCGATGGGCTGGCCCCCCATCCTGGGTTGTTCCCAGCCTCGTGCCCATTGCTTCCGGGATAGGCTCCGGACCCCCCGTGACCCAGTAGGATAAGCAGTTTGGAAAATGGATGGATGGGATAATAATAAATTTAACAAAATAAACATTTTTAAGGATTTGTAAAATAGAATTAATGTTGAGTGTGTAAGCCGCCATGTTGAAATTACGTCACAGGGGCAACTCGGACAAGAAGATTCTGTCAGACATTAACGTCATAAAAGAGGCGTTTCTAATGGGAAGTGATGTTTTTCGTGACGTTTTTGTCCGAGTTGGAGTGAAATAATCAAACGCAGCATGTGTTCCTATTTGAAGAGAATATTCTATTTTTATTCTAAGGAACTACAGAAAATCAGCTCTGCATGTGATCTCCCCTTTACTGCTCGAGCAGGGCACACGCACATCAACAAGTGTCAAGGCAGCAAGTGCATGCAAACAACTTCTCAGGACGGTTACAGTATAGGACCTTCAGAAAGAGCCAGACTGCGGCGTCATTCAGAGATTCCATTGTCTAAGGCTTGCACTAAAACATTACAGCATATTTAAACAAAGTAGCATGGCACCTGTGTCAGAATCCCTCCCTGCCTTGTTCTGTTCTCTCTTTGTTGTCCCCATTTAGCCAGCACATGTCACTGGCCATCCTGACTCCTCTTTTGATTGTGGGTTTTAAGGATATCAGTGGGTCTGTGTTTTCATAATTGTCCCCCAGGCCACCATGCTGCTCAGCCCTTGATTCCAACTACAGTTGCAATCAGGTGGTTCTCAATCTACTAGGACTGTATAACAGGATTGGCCACCTGTTCTACCTTTACTCGTTCAGCCGCATTCATGAGTCTGGCCTATAGGTTATTCAAATTTTGTCCTGCCAAATTTACCGGACAGGAGGTGGACACTGCAAATGAATGTGTGAATACTCCAATACCTACATCTTTACAAGTTACCTGAAGTGGTTTGGTAAATGATTGTGAGGTTGGAAGTCCTTCTTGATGTCTGTTTGCAGCTCATCCACCAGCAACTGCACGAGTTGTCGCTCCCAGAGGGAATCCCACTCTCGGTCCGCTGGAGGGTCCATCTCACTGTAGCTGGAGTATGTTTCCATCAGTCACTTGGCGTGGGGCTCACAGAATTTACCAGGCTCCTGTTTAATCTGACGCACCTTAGTCCAGTCCATGCATCTGGGGAACTTCTCTGAAAATCTCTGGCAGATTCTTTGCAGCTATACTTGATATTGGGTACTTGCCGCAACTAAGTAATGGGTTGTTGAATCAAAGTCCCGTTCCATGTCAAAAATAACCCCATTTTAGGGTTTTGTTAAACAACTGGTCTAATTTGGATGCAGAGGTTCTGCACGGAAGGCCCAGTCTCTGAAGGGCTGTGGCATAGCGAGGCCTGTTCTGCCTGGAATCCGGCAGGTCACTGGCAACATCCCCCAACTCCTTCATCTATAAGGTCGGGAAACCAGAACGTTTACTCCCCCTTATGGATAAGGACATACCAACGTTGGGGCAACTCCTGCTGCCTGAGTCTTCAACCAAGTCCAAAACAAAAGTATACAATGTTAGGAAGGGTAATTCAATGGTATGAGACTGAAACTAGAAACTGTAAATCGGATGGAGTTAAATAGCAATACTGTGGAAGAGGCATGGGAATTTTTTAAAAGCACATTGTTGCAAGTGCAAAAGAACTTCATACCCGTTTCCAGAAAAACTAAATCTAGGAAACTGCAACCAAGCTGGTGTCATGACCTGCTTGTACGATCCTCGTGTGTGCCACGCCCCCTCATTAACCATGTGTGCTGCCCCGATTGTAACCAGCTGTTTTCTGTCAGTTTGAGTAGTCCTGTGTATTTAGTCCACATTCAAGTCTGTTTCCCCAGTCCTGTCATTGAAATCTCTCGCTGTTGGTACCTGTTTTCATCAATAAACCCTCATTCCCGACTCTCCGTTTCCCGGATCCTTGATTCCTCGCTTCCTGCCTGTTCGTCCAGCACGCGATGTCACAGGTGGTTTACTACGAAAATTAAGAATAAAGTCAGGAGCAAAAGGGCTTTCTTCCACAAATGGAAATTAACTAATGATTTCAAAATAAAGCAGGAGTATCTAAGTCTACAGGTTTAGTTAATAACAGTTATAAGGATGACGTTAAAAGTTTCTTCCAATATTTTAACTCCGAAAGAGCTCTAAAAGCTGAAAATCACTCATTTGCAGGATAGTAAGGGCCTTATAATTGAAAATGAAATTGATATAAATGAGTTTAATGATTATTTTACAATGGCTGTTCACAGTAGAATAGCTTACCACCATTTAGTACAAATACAACGATGTCTATGACCAATATATGTATAACTGAGGCTGATGTGGTACAAAGCCTAGCTAAGCTCAAAATAAATAAATCGCAAGGCCCTGATGGCATCTTATCTATAGTTTTAAAAGAGATGAGGGGTATTATTAGCCAACCTTTAACTTTACTATTCCAGAAATCATTATCTGCTGGTGTGGTATCTTCTGATTGATGTTAGATCATGTCTCATGTCCAGAGAGGCTACAACAGGATCTGGATTTAATTAGCGACTGGGCTCATACGTGGCAGATGAAATTTAACATAGATAAATATAAGGTAATCCATGCAGGGAGCAGAAATATAGTAAATATAGTAAAGTACAGATATTTTATGGGTTCCACTGAAATAAAGGTAGCTGATTACGAGAAAGATCTCGGTGTGTATGTTGATACTTCCATGTCCCACTCTTGCCAGTGTGGGGAAGCATTAAAAAAAGGCAAAAGGATGTTGGATTAAACTCCACACACCTAGAGATGTAAGTCAAGAGAAGTGATGCTACGATTATATAATTCCTTGGTAAGATCCCACCTAGAATACTGTGTGCAGGTTTGGTCACCATACCTTCAGAAGGACATTGCTGCCTTGGAAAAGGTGCAACGTAGGATGACTAGAATGATTCCTGCACTTAGAGGAATGTCTTATGAGGAGAGGTTCGCTGAGCTGAATCTGTTTAGCCTCAAGCAAAGGAGACTATGGGGGGACATGATCCAGGTATATAAGATTCTAACAGGTCGGGGATGCTGTTCAGCCAAATGACCATTTCAATATTAATTTAAAATACTAGAACTCGTGGCCATAGTGGAAATTAGCTGGAGAACATTTAAAAATGAATCTGAGGAAGCACTTCAATTCAATTCAATTTTATTTATATAGCGCTTTTAACGACATGCATTGTCACAAAGCACTTTACATTTAACCGGCCAGAACCCCCACCAAGCAAGCCTGAGGCGACAGTGGCAAGGAAACTCCCTCTAGCAGGAAGAAACCTTGAGTGGAACCTAGACTCAGAAGGGGACCCCATCCTCCTCTGGGCGACCAAGGAGCATGAAACTGCATTTTACATTGACATTCATTAGAGTTCATATAGTTATAAAGTCCCAGTTGGTTTCATGTAGTTATATCCAGGAGTCCAGGTGCGGGTTCACACGGTGTAGTCGGCTCGGTATCAGCTCGAAAAAGAGAAGATGGAGAAGAGTTATTGCCCTACACCTAACCGGCAGGACTAAAGCAACTATGACAGCCTGCCTAAAAGAGTGACCTGGAAGGAAGCACAGGCATGAGGGTTTACAGAGGTTTTGGCGTCAAGCCACCTCCCATCCACAGCTTAAGTGATCGGCGAGAGTGGCAGGACGACAGCACCAATCCCCCCTTTCCCCTTCAATCTCAAATAACTATGAACCTCCAGATTTCCCATTCACCTTAGAAAAGAAGATTTAACTATCCAAAAGACTGGCGAAAGAGTTACATCTTAAGCCTTGACTTAAAAGCAGAGATTGTGTCTGAGTTCCGAACACTAATAGGAAGTTTATTCCATAGCTGTGGTGCTTTATGAGCAAATGCTCTTCCCCCAAAGGTAATGTTCTTTATTCTGGGTACGGATAGAATACCTCCATCTCGTCATCTAAGTGTATGATTCGGAACGCAAATGAGGTCACTCACATACTGCGGTGCAAGACCATTTACAGCTTTATAGGTTAAGAGCAGTGTTTTGTAGTCAACACGAAATCTAACTGGCAGCCAGTGCAGTGAAGATAAAATTGGGGTAATATGATTATATGTTTTAGTTTAACTATTGCTAGTAGCGGTTCAATCAATGCTGGGAGCATCGCTGAATAATTTTGATGGAACAGGGTCTAGCATACAAGTAGATGAATTTGAAGATAAAATTAAGTACATCAGTTCTGACTGGTTAACCAATATTCAATATTCAAAATGTTCTGTTTAATTGAGCATATTTTTGGTCAAAAAGTTTCATAAAGTCGTCACTGGAAAATAACCAGTGGTCTGGTTATTAGTCAGCTTGGACACCATAGTAAATAGGAATCTAGGATTATTTTTGTTTATTTCAATTAGTTCTGATAGATACTAGATGATTTGGCGGCACTAAGAGCCTTTTTGTAGCTACCCATAGCCTCTTTCCATGCTAGTTCGAACACCACTAGTTTAGTATGATGCCACTTACATTCTGTAAGGACATAAAACTTATAGGTCCTGCAGGCCCCAACTCTGATCAGCCTGCATCAGTCTATTTCAGAGCTCCGCTGGCCCAGGCAAGACTGGACTCAACTCGTCAAACCACCCCTTTTAAGGAAGGCAAATGCCTGCCGGCTCCTGAGAGACTGGATAGGAATAACTGGAGCAGCACAGAAAAAGCAAGACCTTTCACCCCCGGAGTGACCAGAGTTCCACAATCAATCCACAGCAACAACAGCTGTCAGCCTCCAGACACAGACACCTTTTCCACTATAAACAGGATAACTCAGCACACATAGATGTTAGGGACAAATACACGCATGTTTGGTCTCGTTTGAATAGGCATGAGACGAGGAGTATTATACTCTCAGATTTAAGGCAGTATAGCTTTTCCTAAGAGAAATACAGAAACTTCGGCTCAACCCACCAAACTGAGAGAGATTCTCTCATGGTAGAACAAGGGAATTACAACCACCCCCTAAAGTGATCTGATTGGCTGGGGACTTGAGAACCAAGGTCAGCAATGCCCCTAAAATTAACCATTGACCGAAATTAGTCAGTCTTCAGAAACATGCCATCACCTGGTCTGGATACTTAAGGAAGGGCTTCAGAAGTAGTCGGGGAGTCACTCTGTAATCAGAGCTCCCGCAGAGAACTGGGTGAAAGTCTATCTGTAGTCAGATACTTTCCACAGAACTTTGTTCACTCTCAGCTGAGGAATGTGATTGTTTAATATTGTATTTGTCCAAATGTATTTACAAGTATGTGTCCACATGTCAATAATTGTATATTGTAGTATTTTTAATAAATGTTGTTTCGATTACTTTATGACTGTCTGATTTGCTAACTTCTTCATAACTTTCCAGATTGGACTTCTATCCTTATTAGGACTATGGTGGTAAATACTATCTTGCAGCCTCTGGGTTAAATCCCATTTATTTATCCGGGTCCCAAACTTGACTGCCCAAGTTAAGTTAGGTGGATACCAAAACTACACCTCTGGAGTTCGCACACGCTGATGACAGGTACCGGTCTACCCTCTGAGGGGCGTACACACTATGTTCCTAGGCACCGGGCATAGTCCCTGAGACGCTCACATGGTAAGACAATGGGTGGCATCGGCGGAGGGCCCAAAGTAAACCTCGTACAACCTTTTTTATTTTTAACTGAGCAATTTTCTCTAGTGGAATTAAGCATAGATGCTAAATAATCCGTAATGCTATCAAGTTCAGCAGAATTCGACATTAGTTTGGTTGAAAACGATAGCTCAGGGAGGTTATCGATAAAGTTACTTGCTGTATTTGACGTGATTGTACGTTTGGCGAGTCGGGGGGCTAATATTTTGAGCAAGGGAAATATTGAACGCAATAAGATGATGGTCAGAGATAATACTGGACTGAGGCAGTAGAGTTGAATACATGATATGAAGACAACTGGATCACAACTGGATCACGGGGGAATCATAAGCAGGGAAGAACACACAGGCAAACAGCAGCAGCAACATTAAAGGCAGGACTGAGAAGCACATTTATACAAGGCTAAGCAGGGAGCAAACTAGAGGCACCTGAAATGAGTAACACAAGGGCAGGAAGGAGAGGTAAAACAAACGCGGAACAGGCATGGCACGTTATACCACACTAGGGAGGAAACGGGAGGTTCAGGAGGGCAGGGTGTGGCAGGGATCCGTTTCAAAATTTAATTTTGGCTTGTACAAACCTTGGTAAAAGCTGCAAAAGATCGATCAACCACTTTCTGAGCTATTGTCTTAACAAACAAAGCATCTGTTGGGGTGGCGGTGTCTGGGGAATACCATGTGTAATACACCTTGTGAAGATTTATATGTAAAACAAAATATTTTTTGATTCTATCACACATATAGAAATTATCCATCCATCCATTTTCCAAACCGCTTATCCTATTGGGTCGCGGGGGGTCCGGAGCCTATCCCAGAATCAATGGGCACGAGGCAGGGAACAACCCAGGATGGGGGGCCAGCCCATCGCAGGGCACACTCACACACCATCCACTCACACACACACACCTACGGGCAATTCAGCAACTCCAATTAGCCCCAGCATGTTTTTGGACTGTGGGGGGAAACCGGAGTACCCAGAGGAAACCCCACAACGACATGGGGAGAACATGCAAACTCCACACACATGTGACCCAGGCGGAGACACGAACCCGGGTCCCAGAGGTGTGAGGCGACAGTGCTAACCACTGCACCACCATGCCGCCCCTTATAGAAATTATTCTAGGTTTAAATAGTAATTTAGCTGAGTAACTAGGCTGAAATTCTAGATAGTTGCAATTTTAAGAATTATTACTATTATTCACAGCTTTTAAGCATGCAGTTGGATGACGGATGGATGGATATTCAGCCACCAGAAATGCCAATTGTTGTTAAGAGGATCAAAGTCTGCAAAGTAGTATGCAGGGTTTAAGGCCAGAACACAGCATACTCTCCGACAGAAAGCATAAAGTTCACTGGGGGGAATTTCTGTGGCCACTGCCTGAACAGCATGTGTGGAGAATGTTTATGAGGGTCGAGCCATGCAGAGCTGCTGGCCCTGGCATGTAATGATGAATCACAAATCAGTTAAAAATCGGTGCAAATGCATGAAGATTTAAACCGGCTGATGTGGAAAATGAATCACTATTGTAGGAGTACTTCACAGTACTTTAACAGAAAAACTGGTGTAATATTACATTTGATTTCACAATGTGAGTTTGACGTCAGATGTCACTGCGTATCACGTCGACATCGTACGTCAGTTTTTTGGTTTTGAGCGAACGCGAGATGATGAATGAATTTGAAACTGAGGACGGCACAGTGGTTAGTGCTGGCTTCGGTCCAGGGCCCTTTCTGTGTGGAGTTCGCATGCTCTCCCCGTTTTCGCCGGGGACTCCAGGTTCCTCCCACGGTCCAAAAGCATGCAGGATAGGTTGACTGGTGAGTCTAAATTGGCCCTGTAGTTGTGTGAGTGTGTGCGACCTGCGGTGTGTAGGTGACTGCCTGGGCTTGGTTCCTGTCTGCGCCCCTTGTTCCCGGGATAGGCTCCGGTCTCCCCCGCGATCCCAGTTGGGATTAAGTGGTTTCAGAAAATGGATGGATGGACGCACCGCCCGATCTTCAATTGGCGGTGTGGCAGCATATTAGCTTTCCGGTAATCACAAACGAGGAGGAAACAGCGAGAAAAGCACAGACAAGACATAAACTGCATGCAAACATTGTAATAGACTGATAACATACACAAACAGGTCCACTGGCACCACCGTGAGCTGAGTGGAAGATTATTAAAAGGGCAAAGCACGCTAAAAAGCTGCACATGCAAACCTTAGCTTATTTATTTGATTTATTTTTTTTTATTTACTTATTTTGATTTGGGATTTTTTTCAACAGTATTTTATTCAAATTCAGTTGCACTGTTCACAACAGTGTCAACAGTTCAGAAAGATAAATATAAGAATATTTTTGAATATATTTGTCTGCAGCTCATTCTGCAAAAAATGAGAAAATTGAACTCAGAATCGTGAATCGTATCAAATGGTGAGTTGAATGTATCGTTACATCCCTAGTTCTTACAGTAGTACTATGGTATGGTGGAGCCACATGACAGGAAGGCAGTACATTGCGAAGTCTGTTAAGAACATCATTCGCACTGAACTGCCCTCCATTGACCAGCTGTACTTTAACTGCCACAGTAACAAGGTTCAGTCTATAATCCAGGACTCTGACCACCATCCACAAACACTGACTAGCAGATTCATGAACAGCTTCATTCGCCAAACAATTCAAACCTGCAGCTTTTGCATCCCCTGTAACAGTCATTTCCACGGCAGCTGCACTGTACAGCTGTTACTGCACTTTATCCACCACTGACCACGTATCATCCAGTTTTGTCCTGCTTTGTATCGCACTGTTTCTGCACCATGTTGTCTTGTACTCCCTTGTGTTGTTATGCACCATCTGTGTTGTTCTGAGCAGTGCCATGATGCAATATTACAAAAAGATCTTGAGGAAATGCAGAGTTCTGGAGGAGATTCTCACAGATCATGGCATGTGTTTATACTGAAGAAACTGTACAAATTGCTAGACATAAAACACAGGACTGGCAACTGTGGTACGTTTTAACACCTTGATAAAAAACTTAAAATCCATAGTAAGTAGGACAAACCTCATAGAACCTTTACTAGTCATTGTTCAGAAGATTAACACGGATTAAAAACCATTACTATGAAAGCACGCTAATCAGTTAAGTTGATTATGTGGAGAGAGAGAAAAAAAACTGTCTTTGAAAAAGATCAACCATAGAACGAAGCTGCAGCATTG
>NW_026043596.1:0-33955 GCF_023856365.1 Brienomyrus brachyistius
ATTCACAGCTTTTAAGCATGCAGTTGGATGACGGATGGATGGATATTCAGCCACCAGAAATGCCAATTGTTGTTAAGAGGATCAAAGTCTGCAAAGTAGTATGCAGGGTTTAAGGCCAGAACACAGCATACTCTCCGACAGAAAGCATAAAGTTCACTGGGGGAATTTCTGTGGCCACTGCCTGAACAGCATGTGTGGAGAATGTTTATGAGGGTCGAGCCATGCAGAGCTGCTGGCCCTGGCATGTAATGATGAATCACAAATCAGTTAAAAATCGGTGCAAATGCATGAAGATTTAAACCGGCTGATGTGGAAAATGAATCACTTTGTAGGAGTACTTCACAGTACTTTAACAGAAAAACTGGTGTAATATTACATTTGATTTCACAATGTGAGTTTGACGTCAGATGTCACTGCGTATCACGTCGACATCGTACGTCAGTTTTTGGTTTTGAGCGAACGCGAGATGATGAATGAATTTGAAACTGAGGACGGCACAGTGGTTAGTGCTGGCTTCGGTCCAGGGCCCTTTCTGTGTGGAGTTCGCATGCTCTCCCCGTTTTCGCCGGGGACTCCAGGTTCCTCCCACGGTCCAAAAGCATGCAGGATAGGTTGACTGGTGAGTCTAAATTGGCCCTGTAGTTGTGTGAGTGTGTGCGACCTGCGGTGTGTAGGTGACTGCCTGGGCTTGGTTCCTGTCTGCGCCCCTTGTTCCCGGGATAGGCTCCGGTCTCCCCCGCGATCTCAGTTGGGATTAAGTGGTTTCAGAAAATGGATGGATGGACGCACCGCCCGATCTTCAATTGGCGGTGTGGCAGCATATTAGCTTTCCGGTAATCACAAACGAGGAGGAAACAGCGAGAAAAGCACAGACAAGACATAAACTGCATGCAAACATTGTAATAGACTGATAACATACACAAACAGGTCCACTGGCACCACCGTGAGCTGAGTGAAGATTATTAAAAGGGCAAAGCACGCTAAAAAGCTGCACATGCAAACCTTAGCTTATTTATTTGATTTATTTTTTTTTATTTACTTATTTTGATTTGGGATTTTTTTCAACAGTATTTTATTCAAATTCAGTTGCACTGTTCACAACAGTGTCAACAGTTCAGAAAGATAAATATAAGAATATTTTTGAATATATTTGTCTGCAGCTCATTCTGCAAAAAATGAGAAAATTGTATCGTGAACTCAGAATCGTGAATCGTATCAAATGGTGAGTTGAATGTATCGTTACATCCCTAGTTCTTACAGTAGTACTATGGTATGGTGGAGCCACATGACAGGAAGGCAGTACATTGCGAAGTCTGTTAAGAACATCATTCGCACTGAACTGCCCTCCATTGACCAGCTGTACTTTAACTGCCACAGTAACAAGGTTCAGTCTATAATCCAGGACTCTGACCACCATCCACAAACACTGACTAGCAGATTCATGAACAGCTTCATTCGCCAAACAATTCAAACCTGCAGCTTTTGCATCCCCTGTAACAGTCATTTCCACGGCAGCTGCACTGTACAGCTGTTACTGCACTTTATCCACCACTGACCACGTATCATCCAGTTTTGTCCTGCTTTGTATCGCACTGTTTCTGCACCATGTTGTCTTGTACTCCCTTGTGTTGTTATGCACCATCTGTGTTGTTCTGAGCAGTGCCATGATGCAATATTACAAAAAGATCTTGAGGAAATGCAGAGTTCTGGAGGAGATTCTCACAGATCATGGCATGTGTTTATACTGAAGAAACTGTACAAATTGCTAGACATAAAACACAGGACTGGCAACTGTGGTACGTTTTAACACCTTGATAAAAAACTTAAAATCCATAGTAAGTAGGACAACCTCATAGAACCTTTACTAGTCATTGTTCAGAAGATTAACACGGATTAAAAACCATTACTATGAAAGCACGCTAATCAGTTAAGTTGATTATGTGGAGAGAGAGAAAAAAAACTGTCTTTGAAAAAGATCAACCATAGAACGAAGCTGCAGCATTGACACCCCCTAGTGGTGATTTGAAGATAGTTCTGTCTGTAGCAGCTAAGCAGTAGATTTGGCGTCAGGTGCCATGACAAACTCAGTGCTGCTCGGTTTGAACGGCAGAAGCACAAAAATAAAGGGGGCATCTACTGCACGCCCCCCACCCTTGAAAATGGTACAAATTATCATGCAACAGTTTTCTTAAGTAAGTCTTTTTGGGCGTCTGCAGAAACCTCCACGATGCGATTGCCCTGATTAAGAAGTGCGCAGCGGATACAATTTGGGATGCATCGTTCATCCGATTTATTAATATATAATTATTAGTATGTCTATATTATTTTAGAAACGTTACTTGACGAATATTTTTCATTGAGATTGATTCCCCGTTTAAAATTTTGGTGACACTTCATATTTTTTAAGAGAGACAGACAATTTGACGCATGCAATTTGCAGAAATATGTTGTGCCGCTATAAAGTACACAGGCAGCATGACAAACATAAGTACTCACTGAAGCCACGACATACGCCCGGCTGGCCCCAGCGGTACCCCTAAGAAGAAGGCTTTTTTCACAACCCACGACCATCACGAGGGCAAAAAAAACTGAATAGCCTAGAATTTAGTTAATTACAAGGCACATATTTATTGGAGCAAGAGCTCTAACATAAAACTACCTTGTAATTATAAAGTATTATGGCTGTGAACAATGTACAAACAGGCACAGAAAGTAAAATACTCCAAAAATGCAAAGAACCTAAATATTTTTGTTTCCACCGATTCACTCTTGATGTGTTAGGAGTCACAGTTCAGTAGCCTATTCTTCAGTATCTGCATTTAAGACCACCAACTGCTCTTTCTCCTCCTTCGCTCGTCGGCTCAGAGTATTGGACTTGGTAAGTAATGTTGCCCTTTTGGTTCCAGCAGCACTCTCTGCTTCCTCTGCCATGTGCTCAGCATCCTTTTGTAAACTCTCACATACACTTTCCAGTGAGACTCTCTTCCTCTTGAGTTCCTCAAGTTTTCTTTTTTGCTTTTCGCTCATCTTTCACCTTTGGTCAGAGGCGCTTTGGTTGCTCCCCCACACACTCTGACATGGTCGCATATAAGCCTCTGTGCAACAACTGTTTCCTCTGATAAGTTGCAGGTCTCCACCTCTATTCGTTCCACTTCGGCTTGCCCATAGGACAGCAGCAGCAAGTTCTTGCAGAACATCCAGAGGTCAGGATAAGGCCCACTAACTTTTTGATGTAAAAAGACATCAACTTTGGATGGTGCTGAAGGAATGAAGGATATAAAATCCAAGCCTTTTGCCTCATTGTGCAGGTGATTATCAGACTGCTGGGATAGCATCACCTGTAATTACATTAATTACAGTAGATTAGATGCAGATCAACAATGTCAATACACAGAATCACATGTAGAATAGGAAAGTGATTTATAACCCAATTTTCCTATGATACCATAAATGTGCAATCATTTTAATTTAATCTTGAGATATCTCTAGGCTCATCAAAGAAAATATAACTGGGCTGATGCTTCTTTTCAAACACCAAGAGTCGGTCTTCTAAATACTGCTAAAATCTACGTGTTAACACTATTCAGTTCAGGGACGGATTATGGGTTGTGTGGGCCCCTGGGTAAAACGTTCGCGAGGCCCCCCCCCACCACCACCACCTGCACCACCACCACAACCACCACAAGTCAAGGGCCCTTGGCAGCCAAACACCCTCCCTATAGGGTCAGGGGACCTTGTAGGCAGAGGATCAAAGAATGTAGGCCCTCTAAAATAGACAAACGAAAATACATTGCTGATAAGCGTTGCAAATTGTTTTGGGCTTGGGGCCCACGGGCCCCCTGCACCCCAAGGGCCCCTGGGCAGCGGCCCCGCTAACCCGGTTTGTAATCCGTCCCTGATTCAGTTAGATGTGAAAAAAGAAAAGCATAATTTAAAAATAATATTCTGAACTATCCTATTCTTATCCTATGATTTACCAGCAGATATCCTGCCTGCCAACCGATTCTCCTGCGCAAACTTCTGCATGAGATTTCTCCTTTTCTGCTGGCAGTTATCTGGCTGGTGTGCATTTTGTTTGGGTCCAAGCACGTCATCTCATGTACAATCGAGTACTTCAGAGGGCATTTATCCAAGGCCTTTTTGCACATTTTTGAGAGCACAATCTGGCAATTTTTTTTAATCTGAAGGACACCAAGGTCACTTCCACTGCCTTTGGCTCCTGACTGTCTCTGACAAAAAGATGGTTTGTCAAATTTCCAGAATCTTTCTGCACACTCAGCCCAAGGTTAACACTACCTCAGCTGTACATATCAAACCAGCTCAAACTCCATGTTATTCACATATTTTTTACTTCACAATTGTTTGATACATTTGTATGTAAAGATACCAGTGAATTCACAGAAGTCCCACCTTGATGACAGCCATTCCTATATCCACCTCCTTTGGACTGAGCCAGAGTTTTTGCCTGTACAACAGCTGTACATGTTGCTACACAACACTTAAACATTCTATTTCCTCAATGAACTATTTTTTTTGCAGCAAAAGCCATGAAGCAGCAATAAAATCTTTAAAATATGCTTACCAATAAATATGGTTCTCCCATTTAAACACATGTAAAGATAAACCATGGATATTTAAAAATCATGGGTTCGTTAATGAGTTTAAATGTTATTGAATGGCTTACCTTAAACTTCTCCAGTAAGTCTTCAGCGGTGGAGTGGCTCATGTACTGTGATCCCAGAACCAGGACTGCACTCGAGAGCCATTCTCATAATTCACCCAATACCTGACATGCACATCCAGTTGTTTTCTTTTGATGGTCCTGTTCATACTTACGTCAAACATGACAACGAAGCTCCCTTTTAATATATGGAGCGAGTCCAAATCGCGCAAGAAAAGCGGTTTTATCTTTACCACAAGTGACCCTGCGAGTCAGGGAACATCACCCTGGAGACGGTGTGAATGTCATCATTGGACGTATAGGAGTGATGTCGGCAAACCGTTTGCAAAGCCCATAGCACTTCTGCTTTCAGTGTGGGTTGAGGAGGATGTACTGAAGGCATTATTTGTCATGGGATCCGGAGACACTGCCAAAACGGGTGTAGGCCTATCTTTAGAGGTTGTACTTATCTCCACTGAATAAACATAAATCTGGGCTTATTCTATACTGAACAAAAATATAAACGCAACACTCTTGTTTCTGCTCCCATTTTTCATGAGATGGACTTAAAGACCTACAATTCATTCCAGATACACAATATTACCATTTCTCTCAAACATTTCTCACAAATCAGTCTAAATGTGTGATAGTGAGCACTTCTGCTTTGCTGAGATAATCCATCCCACCTCACAGGTGTGCCACATCAAGATGCTGATCTGACATCATGGGTAGTGCACAGGTGTACCTTATACTGCCCACAATAAAAGGCCACCCTGGAATGTGCAGTTTTTTGCTTTATTGGGGGTCTGGGGACTCAGAACCGGTCAGTATCTGGTGTGACCACCATTTGCCTCATGCAATGCAACACATCTTCTTCGCATAGAGTTTATCAGATTGTCAATTGTGGCCTGTGGAATGTTGGTCCACTCCTCTTCAATGGCTGTGCGAAGTTGTTGGATATTAGTGGGAACTGGTACACGCTGTCGTATACGCCGGTCAAGCACATCCCAAACAAGAGCAGCTGACCTGAGAAATAAGAAATAAGCTAAGCTGGAAACCTGGACCCTCCGACCAAGAATGCGTGAAGTACCCTCAGAAGGTCTACTAGAAGATGTACGTAGAAGACTACTACAGATCAGCTGATCTACACCACAGCAACAGTGATCCTTGAGCTGGAGCCGGACCGTCTTTGAAGACTCCGTAAATCTCCGTATAATAATATATATCTACGGGAACGAGAAAGGAGAAAGCAGAGAACAAGAACAAGATTTGTAAATGTAAGATTTGAAGGACCCCCGGCATGAAAAATAGAATAGTTCTCGTCATTAGTGAACATGTGTCTCGTCATTGTGTATCATGGACAGTAAGAGGGGGATCAATAGAGTGTTGTTATTATAACGTCTAAAAAGTCTGTCGATAAATCAATAAGAAAATAAATGAAGTCGTTTTCGCGAACACGCGAACAGGGGCCGGACCGACTGTAGGGGGCGTGGCCAGAGACAGCCATAGCTGTCAAGTCTCCCGTTTTGGCCGGGAAACTACCGTATTTTACTTCTCTTTCCCGCCGTCCTCCCGTATTAGTATTTTCCCGTAAATCTCCCTTATATTATATAGTTGCTGGATAGTGTAGTGGTAAGATCGCCGCCTTTCACACGGGAGACCGGGGTTCGAATCCCGGTTGTGGCCAAAAATATATTTTATATATTTTATATATTTATATTATTTTATATTTCCTGTCTTAAAATGTAAGGGATACTGGAGCCTGGTTGCGGATGGCTCACGGCGGGTGCCGGAAAATTTCCTTTATTTTCAAATCCAAACCTTGACAGGTATGCTGCTGTTCCAAATCATGGGTGCATGTTACAAGTGCGGAACATATTTTAACTTAGTACTAACTTAGCATCATATTTGATCTGATTCGACTGAATATCCCAGGTTTCCATCTCTCATGCATCTGGTGTGACGTGTTTTCAGACTCTCAGGCTGGCGCAAAGAAATCTTACGGGAATTGAACGTCTCACTCCGGCCAGCTTACCAAAGTTCGGTAACCTTGGTATTGTGTGTAGGAGATTCGCTATAACTATAATTTCGTTCTCCATTTACATGCCCGTAGTGTCTTTAAGTGTTATGTAGTTTTGCCTGAAACGCAAAAATAAAACAAAGCAATTAAAGCCGATCAGTGGCTCAAATTGTGCTGTAGCGATTGAAGAACTTTTGTCGGAAGTTGGATTCGAACTTGGGATGCCTTACTTGGGAGAACAGAATACCAGAATAGAGTAGGTTAAGTCCAGCCTTGGCTTCCAAGCTGACGTTTTTCTACATATGTGCTTGTGTATCATGGACAGTAAGAGGGGGCAGGCAAGGAGAGAATTTCTCTCTTTGGGGATCAATAGAGTGTTGTTATTATAACGTCTAAAAAGTATGATGGTCTGTCGATAAATCAATAAGAAAATAAATGAAGTCGTTTTCGCGAACACGCCGAATTATAACTATAATTTCGTTCTCCATTTACATGCCCGTAGTGTCTTTAACCGGCTGCACAAACTGGATCCGCCTCCATTACGACACAACTTTGCCCTTATTGGCTTAAGAATTTAGTCACATACATGACGTATATCTGCTATTTCTCCCGAGAAGCAGGTAAAGCAGTGGTAACTGCTTTGTAGTTAATTTACCTGGTAAAATTAAGTTTAAATAAATGATATAAATACTGTAATAGTACTCGTGAGCTTTGTTTATTTGTTATTAGTTATTGTAATGTTGCGCTGCTTTATTTGTTTAATCGTCTAGTCTGTGGAGACATTCAAGTTAATCAAATAAGAATTGCACTGTACACTGTACATGACCATAAAAACTTTGTATCCTTGAAATAAATGTTTTTGATCTTTTCCTTGGCAGTTATCTTTTTACACAGGGCCTCTATGTACACGATAGTTTTTTTTTTTCACGACTAACAGTATGGATCAGGAGTTGGTTATTGTAAAAGAAGTAATGTGCATGCAGGTGATATTTGTATAGATTTATCCACACCCTTGTAGCAGTGCTGCCATTGCAGTCAGATCTCGCAAACTAGGAGTATTAGTTGTCTTTATTTCTCTTTATTTCTTGACGCCAACCCTCTCCATTAATCCGGGCTTGGGACTGGCACCTACCTGAGCTGGCTTGCTCCCTTAAGTGGCTGGGTTAGGCTAAACTATATATATATATTTACCAAGACTACAATAAAACATCTCGAAATGTGTAGTCTAGCAAAACGCAGTTTAAAGAAGGTAGCCTACCTGGCGAAATTGCAAACAAATTAAGGGCGTTAGGCAGCCTTTAGATCCTACCCATCATGCACTGCAGTTTTTTGCTAATTCCTCAAATGGAAAACTGTCCATCCATCCATCCATTTTCCAAACCGCTTATCCTACTGGATCGCGGGGGGTCTGGAGCCTATCCCGGAAGCAATGGGCACGAGACAGGGAACAACTCAGGATGGCGGGCCAGCCCATCGCAGGGCACACTCACACACTATTCACTCACGCATACACTCCTATGGGCAATTTAGCAACTCCAATTAGCCTCAGCATGTTTTTGGACTGTGGGGGAAACCAGAGTACCCGGAGGAAACCCCACGATGACATGGGTAGAACATGCAAACTCCACACACATGTGACCCAGGTGGAGACTCGAACCCGGGCCCTAGAGGTGTGAGGCAACAGTGCTAACCACTGCACCACCATGCTGCCCCCTAAATGGAAAACCATTAAATACAAAAGGAAAACAAAAGTGCTGTAAGACTGTATACTTATGTGTATGTTAGTAAAGGCTGTAGCTGACACAACGGACCCCACTAATTAGAAAGGGGTAATTGTACACATGTGGCATCCAGTATGTTCTTCTATAACAGTTTTTAAAAAAAAAAAAAAACTCACATTACACAAATTGGCACTATCAAAACGAGGATTATGGGGAAAATGGGGACTGTGATGGAGATTACATACACGTAGGCATGGTATTTAGTTTTTTTTTAATCTGGTCACCTTCCAGAGTAATTGTAAACTAAAACCATCTTCACCCTATTTGATTCTTTATAAATGGACAATCAGTCGTGCAGTAAATGGGGGTATAGAGAGACACAGAGCTTGTCTAACAAGAAACCCTGGGAAGCTAACATTAATAGGGTGGGTATGGATAGCAAAACCATTGATACAGATTACAGATTTATATCTCACCTGAACCCTGGCGGGCTCCGTGCCAATAGGGGTTGGGATTAGGGTTAGTTAACTTAAGTAGTAATATTGATGTGTATATTCTCCTATTCTCCAGTCAGTGAATCGTGAAACGTAATGTTAATATGTTTCTATACCTATATGTTCTGCTTAAAAACCCATAAAGGCAAGCACAGTGTTTAGACATTCTGTTACTTAGACTAGTAAACACTAAGATCCTTCAGCTTTCAATTAACCTGACACAACAGTCTAAACAACAAATGTGTGCCATGTCATTTGTCATCTTTACATCTTGTATCCTTTATATGGTAATTGGATTTTCAAGGTGGAATTGCAGGTCGATCATTTTAAGGATCTAGATGTAAACCTCCCTGGTGTTGCTTTAATATTTTTTTTGCACAATTTGCTTCACACACTTCCTCCAGCAGAGAAGCTTACAATACTACACCCCACCAAATGACTGGATGATGCCTTTTTATTTAAGGTCTGGCTGTGAGCCTCGATTACCGATACACTATCTTCAGGCTCCTGCCGGGATCAGTCAGTATGGTGGACCTTTGGAGGAATGGGTACAAAACCATCAGGAAAGTTTGCAGGTGCTTCAAGAGTATGTGAAGGCTTAGTTGGAGGAACAAGCCACACCACGAAATCGGAAACACAATGAGTTGGTTAATGATTAGGGGTTTGATGAAGGTCAGCTGGTGTGTTTGCGGAACCATGTTCGAGGTAAAATACAGGATCATTGGGATGCCTGTTTGTATATGGTAGTTCGGTGTCCCCAAGATCAGGGTGCAGTTTACTCTGCAACTCCAATGGAGGGGGACGGGGTTGTCCGTCAAGTTCACCGAACAGAGTTGCGTCCAGTACCACAGGGGGTTGTTATGTCAGGGGAAGATGTTCTGGTAATGTCTCCTGAGTCTGGGTTGCCCACAGGGGCAACAGAAATGGAATCGGATGAGGACTCTGTGGTTTTACGGGGACAGGGCTGGTGGGAGGGGTCGCAATAGAGCATCCACAAGTAGGCCTCGTATAATGGAGGAGGTTATGTCCCCCCCGAGGTGTAGAGACCAGTTAAACGTTCGGTGAGGTCCACCACTGGTCATCATACCAACCCTTATAAGTTACCACGGTCAGTGAATGATCGTTCGGTTGGGGAGGAAGACCAGTGGTTTGGGGATAGAATTCTTAGCTGTGATCGTTGGGTCATCAATTTCATTTTGGGGGATGGATTGTAGCCAGGCAATTATAGGCAGGTATAGGAACTGCAGTTCGGACTGGAGGCATAGCCGGGGCGAGATGGCTGTGCATGTTCCGATGGTAGGGCATATTGGCAAAGGAGCAGGCACGGGAAAGACAGGCAGGGTCCTGATAGATTTGGGGGAGCATCGGCGGGCATATTGAATTTGCAGTGTAGCAGCCTTTCTGTTTGCTTGTTTCAGGGGTGAACAATCTTATCCGCAAAGGGCCGGTGTGTATGCAGGTTTTCGCTGCAACTCCCTAATTAGATTTCTAATTAGAGGACTGATTAGCTGAAGAGTCCTCATACCTGGTTTTGAAGAGCTGACCTAAAGGTTACCCCAAAAACCTGTTTTTTTTTTGTTTGAATGGGGCAGTGAGTCATGGGGTAAACTACTGTTCTTTAGGGGTTTTCAAGGTGGAATTACGGGTCGATAATTTTAAGGATCAGGTTGTAAACCTCCCTGGTGTTGCTTTAATATGTTTTATCTGAGGTTGTATCGTGTATTATCAAGCCAGCCGGCTTAGTGGCCTCGGGAGCGGGGTTTAGTGGGAGCAGCTGGCTAGTTTTATTTTCTTTTTTGTTTGTGTCTTTTTCTTTGTTGTATGTATATTTTGGGTTCATTATTAGGCAGGCTGGGCCTTTTGGCACCTGTAGTCTGGGTGCTGGATTGCCCATAGGGGTCTTTTTTATTGCTGTGATTTGCTGTGTCATTCACTAGTGTGATTTGTGCTGGATGTGTTTTTTTAAGGTTGTGCTGTGGCGTGTACCTGAGCAAACTTTGGGCAACCTGTTCTCTTGTTGGCTTTATTGACAAAGGGTGGATTAGTCTAATTACGGCCTGCTACAAATAGCTGCATATAACGTATAAAAAAAATCACCTTATGGGTGCTCCGTAGGGTAGCAAGATCTTGAGTTTTTTTTACAGTACTCGGGTACGTTTTAAAATTTTCGACCAATCAGCAAACATTATTCTGACAGCATAGCTGGGAAACCAATGAAAAGTGAGTGCAACGTTCTAGAACTTGACTTCGGGTTGACGCTCCCTATAAAAGAGCTGGGTACTGCTTCAAGGCGTTCAGTTGGCGCTACCTCCTGATAGAGTAGCACTGTACGGCTCTTGTTCCGTAAAACAACATCAAAAGGATGAAAAAAAAAACAATATTTAAAGAAGACGAAAAAAATCAATTTTTAAAGAAGACGAAAAAAACATCGTCTAAAAAAATAAGCCAAAAAAATAATATCCGAAGAAGGAAAAACATGCAAAGTAAAAAAAAACAAACAAAAATAAAAAACAATATCCAAAGAAGAAGGAAAAAAACATCCAAAGGGAGAAAAGAAGAACTGAAGGGCCAACGAGGTAGGAGGAAATACAAATTTCGTTTCAGCACCGTTGGAGTGCCAAGCCGTGAAAAGCATTTGGCCAGAAGACAAGGTAAGTGTTGTATCTGTTATTTTAAAACAGCGCTTTTCAAAATGCTGCTTTATAATCGTTTGAGATCGTTAGCCAGTGTGACAGCTGAAGGCTTTTTGAGTTTACCAACATAAAGTTTTATTTCTGTATTAGGACATTGTCAGGAACAATGATGTGTTCATCGCTATGATGTGGTCAAAAAGCGATGCATTGAATCTTAGAAACATTTGTGATTTTTCAAACGATGCTTTTCCTTTTATTTAATCAGTAAAATTTCCATCGGTTTTATATAGTGCCCCTTGAAATATGTCTTTAGCTCATTTTCCGGGCATTTTACTAGAATGCATCCTGAGAAATACACAAGCTCTGCTGCATTTCCGTGCCTCGATGTTTAGTGCCGAGTATAATTGTTGCAGTTGCCTTTTATATATTCCATGAGACCTGTTGGTACCAAGAGAAGTGTGAGACTGTCAGGGTGAATTTATCATACAATCGCACGCATAAATACCTGAGGGTTGCCAGTCCTTTTGCGTTGTTACAGGAGGACTAGAGCTGACGAGTGTGTTTCTACACACTATCAAGGGCATTGTAGTACAGTTTTCTCAGGTGGGAGAATGCTGCCGATCTCCTATTTGACAATACAGCCCTTGATATATTAGAATATTACAGAACTAGAAGCCTTTTGCAAGGAAGAATGTGAGAAAATCCCAAGTACAAGAACTGAAAGCCTTTCAGCTGGCTATAAGAAGCGCTTGTAAGCTGTGATATCTGGCAGAGGAGGTGTTACTAAGTACTGATTACGTAGGGTGCCCAAACTTTTGCAGAGTGCCATAATAATGTTTTTATTTTGTAATTTTGTTCAATTTATGGCATAAAAAGTAACTATTCATCAATGTTTGCTGAAAATATTGTGTATTTTTCCCCCAGTTCCTAAAGAGACTGTATTAACTGATATTGTTGCTTTTGTAATTGAAAAGATGTTATTTGTCAAGGGGTGCCAAACCTTTGCATAAGACTGTACACAGTGTGTGTATGTGTTTATGTGAGTGTGTGTCTGTGTGTGTGTGTGTATATATATATATGTGTGTGTGTGTATATATTTCTGTATATGCATGTGTATATATATATTTATATATAGTTCACACACATTCAAACTTATTTGAATACACATTCAAAATTATTTTTATTATTATTATTTTCGTTTTTTTTTTTTTTTTGTGTTTTAAAATTTTTTATTTTTGCAATGGAAATAAAAATAAAGCAGTCCTCCGTAGAGGAGGGGTGGTGGAGGGAATATATATATATATATACATATATATAAAATAATTGTCACACAACTGGGGTGACATGCCTATCCTGCTCACCCAATTTTAGTGCACTTTAGTTATGCATAATGACCTTCTAGTCTCGATACACCCATATATATATATGTATATATATATATAGTTTTTTTTGTTTTTTTTTTTGCAATAGACAATAAAAATAACGCAGTTCTCCATAAAGGAGGGATGGTGGATGGAATATATATATACATATATATAAAATAATTGTCACACAACCTGGGTGACATGCCTTGCCTGCTCACCCAGTTTTAGTGCACCTTAGTTATTCATAATGACCATCTAGTCTCGATACACCCATAAATATATATGTATATATATATAGTTTTTTTTGTTTTTTTTTTGCAATAGACAATAAAAATAACGCAGTTCTCCATAAAGGAGGGATGGTGGATGGAATATATATATACATATATATAAAATAATTGTCACACAACTTGGGTGACATGCCTTGCCTGCTCACCCAATTTTAGTGCAACTTAGTTATCCATAATGACCAACTAGTCTCGATACACCCATATATATATATATATATATGTACATATATATATAGTTTTTTTATTAGCAATAGAAAAGAAAAATAACGCAGTTCTCCGTAAAGGAGGGATGGTGGATGGAATATATATATATATATATATACATTTATATAAAATAATTGTCACACAACCTGGGTGACATGCCTTGCCTGCTCACCCAATTTTAGTGCACTTTAGTTATCCATAATGACCATCTAGTCTCGATACACCCATGAATATATATGTATATATATATATATATATATATATATATATATATATATATATATATATATATATATATAGTTTTTCTGTTTTTTTTTTGCAATAGACAATAAAAATAACGCAGTTCTCCGTAAAGGAGGGATGGTGGATGGAATATGTATATGCATATATATAAAATAATTGTCACACAACCTGGGTGACATGCCTTGCCTGCTCACCCAATTTTAGTGCACCTTAGTTATCCATACTGACCATCTAGTCTCGACACACCCATATATATATATATATATATATATATATATATATATATATATATATATATATATATATGTATATATATAGATATTTTTTCTTTTTCTTGTGTTTTTTTTTCGCAATGGATATTAAAAATAAAGCAGTCCTCCGTAAAGGAGGGGTGGTGGAGGGAATATATATATATACATATATATATAAAATAATTGTCACACAACCTGGGTGACATGCCTTGCCTGCTCACCCAATTTTAGTGCAACTTAGTTATCCATAATGACCAACTAGTCTCGATACACCCATATATATATATATATATATGTACATATATATAGTTTTTTTATTAGCAATAGAAAAGAAAAATAACGCAGTTCTCCGTAAAGGAGGGATGGTGGATGGAATATATATATATATATATATATATATATATATATATATATATATATATATATATATACATTTATATAAAATAATTGTCACACAACCTGGGTGACCTGCCTTGCCTGCTCACCCAATTTTAGTGCACTTTAGTTATCCATACTGATCATCTAGTCTCGACACACCCATATATATATATATATATATATATATATATATATATATATATATGTATATATATATAGATATTTTTTCTTTTTCTTGTGTTTTTTTTTCGCAATGGATATTAAAAATAAAGCAGTCCTCCGTAAAGGAGGGGTGGTGGAGGGAATATATATATACATATATATATAAAATAATTGTCACACAACCTGGGTGACATGCCTTGCCTGCTCACCCAATTTTAGTGCAACTTAGTTATCCATAATGACCAACTAGTCTCGATACACCCATATATATATATATATATATGTACATATATATAGTTTTTTTATTAGCAATAGAAAAGAAAAATAACGCAGTTCTCCGTAAAGGAGGGATGGTGGATGGAATATATATATATATATATATATATATATATATATATATACATTTATATAAAATAATTGTCACACAACCTGGGTGACATGCCTTGCCTGCTCACCCAATTTTAGTGCACTTTAGTTATCCATACTGACCATCTAGTCTCGACACACCCATATATATATATATATATATATATATATATATATATATATATATATATATATATATGTATATATATATAGATATTTTTTCTTTTTCTTTTGTTTTTTTTTCGCAATGGATATTAAAAATAAAGCAGTCCTCCGTAAAGGAGGGATGGTGGATGGAATATATATATAAAATAATTGTCACACAACCGGGGTGACATGCCTTGCCTGCTCACCCAATTTTAGTGCACCTTAGTTATTCATAATGACCATCTAGTCTCGATACACCCATAAATATATATGTATATATATATAGTTTTTTTATTAGCAATAGAAAAGAAAAATAACGCAGTTCTCCGTAAAGGAGGGATGGTGGATGGAATATATATATATATATATACATTTATATAAAATAATTGTCACACAACCTGGGTGACATGCCTTGCCTGCTCACCCAATTTTAGTGCACTTTAGTTATCCATAATGACCATCTAGTCTCGATACACCCATGAATATATATGTATATATATATATATATATATATATAGTTTTTCTGTTTTTTTTTTGCAATAGACAATAAAAATAACGCAGTTCTCCATAAAGGAGGGATGGTGGATGGAATATGTATATGCATATATATAAAATAATTGTCACACAACCTGGGTGACATGCCTTGCCTGCTCACCCAATTTTAGTGCACCTCAGTTATCCATACTGACCATCTAGTCTCGACACACCCATATAATATATATATATATATATATATATATATATATATGTATATATATATATAGATATTTTTTCTTTTTCTTGTGTTTTTTTTTCGCAATGGATATTAAAAATAAAGCAGTCCTCCGTAAAGGAGGGGTGGTGGAGGGAATATATATATACATTTATATAAAATAATTGTCACACAACTGGGGTGACATGCCTTGCCTGCTCACCCAATTTTAGTGCACCTTAGTTATCCATAATGACCAACTAGTCTCGATACACCCATAAATATATATGTGTATATATATATATATATATAGTTTTTTTGTGTTTTTTTTTGCAATAGACAATAAAAATAACGCAGTTCTCCATAAAGGAGGGATAGTGGATGGAATATATATATACATATATATAAAATTATTGTCACACAACCTGGGTGACATGCCTTGCCTGCTCACCCAATTTTAGTGCACCTTAGTTATCCATACTGACCATCTAGTCTCGATACACCCATATATATATATATATATATATATGTACATATATATAGTTTTTTTATTAGCAATAGAAAAGAAAAATAACGCAGTTCTCCGTAAAGGAGGGATGGTGGATGGAATATATACATACATATATATAAAATAATTGTCACACAACCTGGGTGACATGCTTTGCCTGCTCACCCAATTTTAGTGCAACTTAGTTATCCATAATGACCAACTAGTCTCGATACACCCATAAATATATATGTATATATATATATATATATATATAGTTTTTTTATTTTTTTCGTAATGGACAATAAAAATAACGCAGTTCTCCGTAAAGGAGGGATGGTGGATGGAATATATATATACATATATACATTTATATAAAATAATTGTCACACAACCTGGGTGACATGCCTTGCCTGCTCACCCAGTTTTAGTGCACCTTAGTTATCCATACTGACCATCTAGTCTCGATACACCCATAAATATATATACTGAACAAAAATATAAACGCAACACTCTTGTTTCTGCTCCCATTTTTCATGAGATGGACTTAAAGACCTACAATTCATTCCAGATACACAATATTACCATTTCTCTCAAACATTTCTCACAAATCAGTCTAAATGTGTGATAGTGAGCACTTCTGCTTTGCTGAGATAATCCATCCCACCTCACAGGTGTGCCACATCAAGATGCTGATCTGACATCATGGGTAGTGCACAGGTGTACCTTATACTGCCCACAATAAAAGGCCACCCTGGAATGTGCAGTTTTTTGCTTTATTGGGGGTCTGGGGACTCAGAACCGGTCAGTATCTGGTGTGACCACCATTTGCCTCATACAATGCAACACATCTTCTTCGCATAGAGTTTATCAGATTGTCAATTGTGGCCTGTGGAATGTTGGTCCACTCCTCTTCAATGGCTGTGCGAAGTTGTTGGATATTAGTGGGAACTGGTACACGCTGTCGTATACGCCGGTCAAGCACATCCCAAACATGCTCAACGGGTGACATGTCCGGTGAGTATGCTGGCCATGCAAGAACTGGGACATTTTCAGCTTCCAAGAACTGTGTACAGATCCTTGCAACATGGGGCCGTGCATCATCTGTCTGAGTGGCTGGTCTCAGACGATCTTGGAGGTGAACCTGCTGGATGTGGAGGTCCTGGGCTGGTGTGGTTACACGTGGTCTGCGGTTGTGAGGCCGGTTGGATGTACTGCCATATTCTCTGAAACGCCTTTGGAGACGGCTTATGGTTGAGAAATGAACATTCAATGCACGAGCAACAGATCTGGTTGACATTCCTGCTGTCAGCATGCCAATTGCACGCTCCCTCAATGCTTGTGGCATCTGTGGCATTTTGCTGTGAGACAAAACTGCACATTCCAGGGTGGCCTTTTATTGTGGGCAGTATAAGGTACACCTGTGCACTACCCATGATGTCAGATCAGCATCTTGATGTGGCACACCTGTGAGGTGGGATGGATTATCTCAGCAAAGCAGAAGTGCTCACTATCACACATTTAGACTGATTTGTGAGAAATGTTTGAGAGAAATGGTAATATTGTGTATCTGGAATGAATTGTAGATCTTTAAGTCCATCTCATGAAAAATGGGAGCAAAAACAAAAGTGTTGCGTTTATATTTTTGTTCAGTGTATGTATATGTATACATATAGTTTTTTTTGTGTTTGTGAAAACGGGTCTTTAATCGGGGAAACGGAGCGGGTAGAGCAGGACGGAACGCAGGCATTGACAAACTACAATGACGGACAGGGCAAACAGGTAAGACCAGGACTTAAAATAGGTCATGACTAATCAAAGTAATCGGGCAAAGCAGGAGACGATCAGGGAAGCACACGTGGGTAATCAGGGGGCGTGGCACACACGAGGAGCGGACAAGCCGGGCATATATGTATATCTATATAAAACCTCATTAATGAGGGACAGGGAACAGAACGGACAGACAGAACTGGCACAGGGGAAGGAGCCAGGACAAGACTTGACATAAGACAGGAAAGGCAGAGAAACAGATCAGAAAGGGGGACACGGAGGGAACAGGCAGGACAAAAGGACCGGGAGTGAACGAAGGGAACATCGGGGAAAGAGGAGCAGAAGCCAGAGGGACGAGGGACAAAGAGAGGAGGGACAGAGACAGGAGGAACAAAGCGAGGGGGAGCAGAGGCAGGAGGGACAAAGACGGGAGGCCAGGGAGAGAAGGAGGGGGAACCAAGAGGAGCCCGAGGGAGACCCAGCGGGCGACGGGAGGCAGCCGGAAGGGCTGCAGGCGGCCGGGAGGCCGGAGCCGGAGGGGCCGAGGAGACGGGGTGAGGGACAGACGCAGGGACGAAGGAGGGAGTCGGAGGGGAGACCAGGGAAGGGGACGAAGGAGCTGGAAGGGACCCTGGCGAGGGCAAGGAGAGAGGGGGAGCCGCAGCAGACGGCGACGTCCTCCGACACGCCAGAGCGGGAGGACCAGCAGGCGAATGAGGAGCCGCCGTCGGGGGGCCCGCAGGCAACCGATAAGACGCCGGAGGAGGGACCGAGGCAGGGCGACGAGGCCGCGGAGGGGGACCCGCAGACGACAGCCGACCCGGAGGGCCAGGACCCGCAGGTGCCGACCAAGCCCTAGCGCCGGCGAGGGAGGGCGAGCCAGGGGGCTGGGCGGGTGGGACCCCAGCCGTGCGTCTGTGTCCTCTCCCCTTATGGGACACAGACATAAGGACCTGCGGCCGGGGTCGGGCTCGTCGGGGTGAGGGTACCAGAGTCACAGGGGGAGAAGGGACTGGAGTGGGGCCAGGGACTGGAGCTGCAGGCTGCAGAGGGAGCGCCTGCCCGGGAGCTGCAGGCAGGGAAAGCGCCTCGGACGTGGGCGCGGTAGCTGCAGGCAGCGGAGACGGCTGCTCGGGCTCTGGGGCCGCAGGGGGCACTTATTTTATTATATAAAATAAGTGTCACACAACCGGGGTGACATGCCTTGCCTGCTTGTGGGATGAGGAAGACTCAGGGACTGGAAATGGGATTAAAACTGAAGATGTGCTCATTCCTTTGTGTATTTACAAATTTTCCTTCCGTCAGACATGAGGAGTTTGCTGCTATATTTGGCACTAATAGAGATTCTGATGCTGCTATTTTTATTGTCTATTAGTTTGTTATTATTTACAAGTTCTGTTGTGTTTTTGCATTTTTCTCTTCTGGTTAATTAACTGCTGTCTGTTTGCTGTGAAGTATGAGTGTGGTGAGTAAGACTCAGGGACTGGAAGTGGGATTACAACTAAAGATAACATGCTTATTCCTTTTTGTATTGTTTACAAATTTCCTTCCGTCAAACATGAGGAGTTTGCTGCTATATTGTGCACTAACAGAGATTCTGATGCTGCTATTTTTATTGTTTATAAATGTGTTATTGTTTCCAAGTTGAGTATTCAATAAATGCTAAATTGAGAAATTTTGTGTATCGTTTGTTATTATTAGTGTGATATTTTACCATGCAAATAGAGGGGAAAACGTCCAATTATCGGCCAAAAAAAATCAGCAGCATATATCGGCCATCGCCTGACCCTTGACTTGAAAAACCCATATCGGTCGACCTCTAGTAACAGTACATTCTGTCCAATTCATCCATCGAGTTAAGTCACACACCCACTTGAGGGGGCACTCCGGCAGACGTGAGGATGGGGATGTTCTTTCCGCTATAACATCCACTGCAGAAGTACATCTCGCTCCTGTTCACAGGGCTTACTTCAATGATGAAGCAGGGCTGGTTGTCTGGACAAGAAGTTGTCCTGCTGCTGGGTCTCGGTGCCGTTTTTCCACCTAAGCTTGAAGGTGGAAATGTGTTCCAACTTGGTCCCTGGGACTGCAGCATAGCCAAACATCGCGAGCAGCGTCGGCCACACCCACCACCAGAACCATCACACCGTCCTATACACATAAAGAAGAACTAAAACATAGAGTGTTGTGACAATCTATGCGTTAATGTTTGGCAGCATAGGTGATTCATTAAAATTATACCGAAGAATGGAAAATGTGATATTTAGAATATTTTTTGCCATTTAGTAGCTAATTTAAGCACTTACCCAATGCCTCAATTTGTTTTAGGTCAGTAATGTCTGAGCCAAAAGAATGAATGTATGAATTTAATACAATTCACCCACTCCCACCCACACACAAATCTGAAATTCAATTTAAGACACTTCTTAAACATTAGTGCATTAACAAAAAAGGAAAATCTTAAGAGATTCAGTAGGATTTTCTATGTTAGACTTAAGCTAATAGTTCAATAGTTTTTACATATTTCAATATACCAATTTGACTTTAATGTTGAAACAGATGCTAAAACATGGAATAATTTCATAACTAGAGAAACATGTTATTCACAAACACTAGCAAAGGTAGCTTATAGTTAAGCTTACTTAAGTCAGCAAGTCAGGCTACAGTGTGTAAGAATAGTCGTAAACGATAATTTGTCTCAGTCTTACATGACAGAATAAGTAAACAGAAAATATAAAATGGCTGAAACAGCGTCATTAACGCCAGCTACAGTAGAGGCGCAGAAAAGGTGTCATGACTGAAGTATTCCCAAACTCTGGAAGACCGTATGCGAGCCTTTTTTGCCGCGTGTTTCTCCAGAGGCTCCGGAGCTCCGCTGGTTGAGACAGCCATGTTGGTTCATGTGCAGGGGGACGAGCGGCAAATTTCTTTTTTGCAGGGTGGTAGGTGATGTCTCATTAATATTTATGAGAGAAGTGCTACATGATTGGCCAGTGCATGCCAGTGCATGCCCAAAATGGTGCGGCACTGCATCCAAGCCTGCGGCACTCAGAGTCACAAATACAGTGGAAACCATTTGTAGTAATTACGTCTGTCTGGCTGATTTCCAACTAATTGATATTTGTATATTTATTACATGAATATAAGGTAATATAAGGTAATAGAAGAGGTATTTAATGGTTTTCCATCTGAGGAATTTGCAAAAAACTGCAGTGCATGATGGGTCGGACCTAAAGGCTGCCTTAACGTCCTCATCTGTATGACGACATACATCAAGACTAGGAAGGTGCATAATGTTCATGTCTGGTTGCGTTTGTTGGTCCAGAAAGTAATTCAATTTCGCCATGTAGGTTACGTTCTTAAAAACTGCTTGGATATAGCCCGATTATATGCTGTGGGCCTTTTAATTTCTTTGTTTACCAGGTAGGCTACCTTCTTTAAACTGCGTTTTGTTAGACTACATATTTAGGGAGGTCTTTATAAATTTATAGTAGTCTTCATAAATATGTGCATAGTTTAGCCTAACCCAGCCACTTAAGGGAGAAAGCCAGCTCAACTAGGTGTCGGTCCCAAGCCCGGATTAATGGGGAGGGTTGGCGTCAAGAAATAAAGAGACTGTATCTTCACTGCATGACTGATGTCAAAATGTGTGAAATATGTGGTTGTATTAATAAATGCATTAAAGTAGGTTAATGATTCTGTGCTGTCTAAATTGTATAGAAAATTTCTACGTATAGCCAAACAAATCTCCTCCTGTTTGAAAAGGCATAGAAAAAGCAATTTAGCCACTAAAACTTTACAGTTTTTGTGAGGGACAGTCGAATTCTCTCGTTTCTCTCGTCAAGTTTTTTTGTGATCCTGCACCTACACTTTGCCGGCCCCAGGAGGATGGGCTCCCCCTTTGAGTTTGGTCCCTCCCAAGGTTTCTTCCTTCTTGGGAGTTTTTCCATCCTATCGGCGCCTATGGCTTACTCACTGGGGGCTTTGGGTGGGCATGATATAAAGCAAAGCATTTTCCCTCCCAGTTTCCTCCTCTGGTCCACATTGCAGGACCATCAGCCATCAGAAACAGTCAGACGGTCTCCTTCAGCTTCTTTAGTGTCCTTGGAAGCCAAGGCAGTTTTAGGTCTGAGAAGAGGTTTATCAGAAGGACACATATTACGTCGTTTGTCCTGAAATGTAACATGGGGAGGAAAAGTTAAGCGGTTTAGTCAGATTGGAGTCGTTTATTCAGCAGTGGCAGCGCCAGTGACTTAATGCTACAGGTGCTATAGGGGAGTGAGATTATTTAGACCGGGTGCTTTAGCTTTTCAGCTTATGTAGATGGTGTATAGAAGCACACAGCACGATAAGCTACAGCATGGATAAAATAGGATAAAATATGAAATTCTAACGTCTAGCTCACAGAGCCTCTATGTGTACTTTGAAGAAAAAATACACTACAAGTATGCTGTAAAAACCGCAAAAATGTCTTACACAATATACAGATTTTACAGATAGTTAAAGAAAAAATGAAACCAATATTTTGGGGGTGCTGTGGGGGTACTATGGTCATTGGAGGAGGAGCTAGAGCCCCCCCCCCCAAGCTTTTCCTTGGTGCTGCCACTGTTGTTCAGATTAAAAGTAACATTGTCATTAATAAACAGTACTCTGATCAAATTTTTGCATGTACAAACACAATCAAAGTTTAACCACATGTTTAGACACAATTCACACACCTGTTACATTTCCATAATGCTAAGACTCTCTACACTTACTTCATCCACTTTCTTGTTTGGTACACAGTCATTTGATGGATGTGTAAGATCATTACCAGACCGTCTGCTGCAAACTCTACAGTTAATGAATGGCTGCAAAAACACACAGACACACAAAAACAGTATTTAAAGAGTGGTGGGCAATAAATACAGTGAGAGAAGGTGTAGTAAAGATATATCTAATGATTTAAGGCAGAGCTGCTGGAGTGCAGGGTTTAATGACACAGAACAATTTTAGAGGAAAGAGCTTCCAAAGCAGGGTCACCATAAGGCTATATTATACAAAGCAAGTTCATCTAAAAGTATGAACAACAAATCCCGTTTAACTGAACACTGCTCTGTATTAAAATACTGTCCTCCGATCAAGCTAAGTGGTCCTGTAGTTCACTATTTAAAGAGGTAAATTTAAAGGGTAATTCACACTGCACATCTACCCTGCTCTGACCAGGTTTAATTACTGGCTTTCTAATTAAAACAAGAGTTAAGTCCTGCCCTTTCACCACAAAACACCACACTGCCATTTAAGGCTGATTTCAACAATGAGTTTTAGTTAACCTGGCTCGATTGAGTTAACTCTGGGTATGTAAAACCCGCTTTGTAGTACAGCCCACAGGTCTTTAAATAAGGCCAGCTAGGGTTCATAGCTCGAAGCATAATCTACAGGTCACCCCTCAGATGATTAGCATTTGCTTCTGCCTGGTAATCCAGCCTTTAAGCCTGTAAACCTACTAAAATTTGAGAATAAGGTGAAGGAACTGGCTCTTTGAGGCCACCTATGTATTTGTTACTTTATTGTTGGCTAACTTTCCCCCGCAGGGCATCAAAAAAGTTAACATGAACCTAAATTAATTTGCTAACTGATATGTCCAATGCTCACAGTCACAGTGACTCTTTACTTACCCTCTTGTCCATGAAAATACAGTCAGCCCGATGGTCTGTTGCAGTTGACTTTGGACATTTTGTTGCTCTCAAGAGAATCTCAATGTCAATGTATTCACTGCTGATCTAAATCACATAAACACGTTATATACAAAATTGCCTACAACTGTTTTAAAGGCAATATAACAAACAATAATCACCCAAAAAATGGCAAACTGTCACAGACTTGACTGCAGCAGATTCAGAGAGAAACTGTGAGAAGGTAAAATTGACCAGGGCTGAGATATACAACCATCACTTTCATTGTGAAGAGACATTAAGCATCATATGCATTGAAATTAAAACATCAAAATCAATGTGATACTCATTAGTTCAGCTTGCAGATGATGAAAGTTTCACACTTTTGTAAACACTTTCTCAGCAGTTACCTTCGGACGGCCCTGGATGTTATAGAAATTCATGTGCTGACGGGTTCCTTGATGAGCATTTTCGACTGCGAGTTTAATGGCCGTCTTGTGAGTGCAGGGAGACTGTGGTAATCTTGCTGGGCCTCTGTGGAGATAAGCAGAGCTCCATAAGCCAAAACCAGAAGCAGCAGGCGGGTCATCTTCCTCTCAGCTTTGAAGGGAGAAGCAGGACTGAGGACACTGATCTGTGGTCCCCTTATCCAGCACGTCCAGGGGCGTGTCCTTCACTCGAAACAAACAGACCTTTGAACAACATTGGAAAACTCTTCAGGATGAATTGAGGCAGGTGGTCAAGTGGGTTTATTGTTATTTCAGCAATATACACAGTACACAGTGAAAGGAAACATTGTTCCTCCTGGACCACGGTGCAACACAAAGAAGAAAAACAGAAACAACACAAGATGACACAAGTGCGGGCAAGATAGAACTATACAGAGTGAAAGGAGCACAAACAGAGGGAGAAAGTGCAAGATAAACACAAGAGCAACAATACAATACTACAGGACAAGACAGCGCAGTCAAGAACACAGAGTGCAGCCAGAGCTAACCTGAATAGGGGCATCAAGGTTGCCAGGCAGGCAGAGAAACAGAAAATAGAGGTCTACTTCACATACAACAACCCACAGTGGGTGTGGCAGGGAATACAACACATTACAAACTTCAAAGGCAACAACACCGTCACTGTTAACAGCAACGCCCTTTTAGCAAAGGAGCTAAACAGCTTCTTTGCTCGTCTGGAGGAACACAGAGCAGACATAGCCACACTGCCCCCTCCCCCAATCTCCAGCACTCACAGACTCCCTCTGCAGGAACACCACGCGAGAAGGCACATTGCATCTCTAGGTGTGTGGAGTTTAAGACAAGGCAAGTGATGCTACGATAATATAATTCCTTGGTAAGACCCCACCTAGAATATTGTGTGCGGGTTTGGTTACCATACCTTAAGAAGGACATTGCTGCCTTGGAAAAGGTGCAACGTAGGGCAACGAGAATGATTCCTGGTCTTAGAGGAATGTCTAATGAGGAGAGGTTAGCTGAGCTGAATCTGTTTAGCCTCGAGCAAAGGAGACTAAGGGGGGACATAATCCAGGTGTTTAAGATTCTAACAGGTCTGGATGCTGTTCAGCCAAATGGCTATTTCAATGTTAGTTTAAATACCAGAACTCGTGGCCATAAGTGGAAATTAGCTGGAGAACATTTTAAAACGAATTTGATGAAGCATTTCTGTACACAGCGTGTAGTTAGAGTATGGAATAGTCTTCCTGTTATTGTAACACAAGCTAAAACCCTGGGTTCTTTTAAATCAGAGCTAGATAAGATTTTTGAGCTATTAGCTAAGTTCTCCTCAAAGGAGCTTGATGGGCCGAATGGCCTCCTCTCATTTGTAAATCTCTTTGGTTCTTATGAGTCAGCTTACAGAGATGAGGTCCAGAAACTGATAGGTTGGAGTTCAGCAAACAATTTGGCACTAAACAGCACAAAGACAAAGGAATCACTGACTTCAGGAAGGATGGAGGCGACACTGGCCTGCCTAGATGGATGGATGGATGTTTTTATTGACATTGTAAGTACAATGAGATTTAGTTTGGAACGCGCCAGCAGCTACACAGTATATTTACAATTATATAGATTGTGAGGCATAAAATAAGGTGTGAGTAATATAACATAACGACATAATATAAGTAATCATTAATTAATCATTACAGATGGTATGAGGTGTGAACCGCTAGGCTGCTATGGCATGTTTGGTATCAAACCGATGGAAAATCACTCCAGTTTCCAAATCTGGTCAGTGGTTACCACGAAAGTGAATATATCAAAAGTTACACCAGCCTAACGAAAATCATCAATACAAGGGAAATCACTCTGGTCATAAATCTCAAAAGGACTGATACAGACCCCCTTCCGAAAGCCCGCCAAATGGATGGTCAGCCATTGGTCCAGGAGTCGAATTCCTGGTCACTCCTATTCACGAACTTTACACTATAAAACCTGGCACCTCAGAACAAAGCCAGGAGAGGAGAAACAGAAGGGAGGAGAAAACAAAAGACCATCAGCACGAAGAGAGGCAGAGAACATCAGCCCAAGAGAAGAGAAGCCCACAAGAAGCCCTCCTGAAGCCTATCAGTGAAGACCCAGCTGGACAGAGAACTGCAACCAAGCCCAAGCTTCACCAGGAGAGGGAATCAGAGGGGCTCCACTCCAACAACCGCTGCAAACACCGCGCCTCCCTGAGTGCCATCACCCATCAGCTCATCAGCCTCCGCAACCAACTGCCAAGACCCCCCCCCCCCCCACTCTGCAACCAAGTAAACAAACTTCCTTTCATTTATAACAACCTAAACTCCTATTCACCTGCTATATTACTTTAGGACAGTATTTCCACAAATTGCTTGCTTTGCAGAACAGTATTTTCCCTTTTAAGGTTACTCATTTTAAATCTGGTCATTGCATTTTCATGATTACATTGTTTGTGTCCACTCCGTTATTTCGTGTTTATTGTTTGTTAGGTGTAATGTCTGTCTTATGTTAGTTATAGGAATAAATGCATGTCTTTTACACAACTTCAGCCTCCGTTCATTGAGTGCTCACAAGAATCCCTGCCTGTGCGATCTACGCTCTGAAACCTCAAATTCGCCTGAAATATCGCGAGACTCTCTCTCATTGGCCGTGAGGGGAGCTTCGCTACCGATCGTTTACATTACCTGGTGACGCAGCTCGTTGGACAAGCCTTCTATTCTAACCCAGGTTATTACGTGATACTGGTTATTAATGAGTTCCATTTAAGTCACACATTAACAGACTCACGGTGTTTCGCAATTGAGTTTGAGCCGACCATTCAGCATAAAAATTGGTTAATAATCACAAGGCACAAGGTTTAAACTTATTCTGAGCACACAATTTAAACTTTTTATGACCGAACGTGCAGTGAAGAAGCGCTACTGTCAACTGGTTGCAAAAGTCGCACTCATGGCAATCTGAAGGCATTTAAGCGGGATCATATGGGCTTATTATAGTTATTTTTATTTCTATTATTAGTAGTTATATTATTTTGTTTTATTTTCGGTGATTTCATTGTAGTTCTTTCGTATTAAACTGCAGTAAACTTTAACCCTATGTCTGACGAGATTCTCAGATGTAGCGCTTTGTTTCCAGGTTCAATTCGGACGAGTGTCTCCGTTTCTATATATCCTGGGAGAGATCTCTCTATTAGCGAACGGGAATACTTGTTATGAGGTTCTAACCTAAATTATGTTGCGCTTGGACATAAGACCGATAGCTTAGTTACCTATCAGGATCATACTCGTATGTGTGTGCCTGCTTTAGACAAAGCAAGTTTAACACAACTTTGCGCTGTGAGCCAAGTGTGTGTCATTTAGAAATTGGGAGTCTCCTGTGCTTGAGACCCGCCGTGGTTAAGCACCATTTGCGACGAGATATAGTGCACTCACAATTTAAATCTGTCGCCGTAACGCGTGCGCCGTCTCGCTTCAGTAATTGTTTTAAGGGGTTTTATACTGTGCAAGGCACAGAAGAAGGCCACAAGCAGCATGCGCATGCATTAAATGTGTGTGTCACTCATCTAGCGTCGGCAACCGCCTAGCTATATCTTTGGTTACCTCTAGTGGTCAGGCATAGAACTACCACTCCATTTCGAAATTGCGCCTCTAGTGGCCAGGCATAGAACTACCACTCAATTTCGATATTGCGCCTCTAGTGGCCAGGCATAGAACTACCACTCCATTTTGATATTGCGCCCCCGGTGGTCAGGCATAGAACTACCACTCCATTTCGATATTGCGCCCCCGGTGGTCAGGCATAGAACTACCACTCCAGTTCGAAATTGCGCCTCTAGTGGTCAGGCATAGAACTACCACTCCATTTCGAAATCGCGCTTCTAGTGGTCAGGCATAGAACTACCACTCCATTTCGATATTGCGCCCCCGGTGGTCAGGCATAGAACTACCACTCCATTTCGAAATTGGGCTTCTAGTGGTCAGGCATAGAACTACCACTCAATTTTGAAATTGCGCTTCTAGTGGCAAGCCATAGAAGTACTACTCCATTTCGAAATCGCGCCTCTAGTGGTCAGGCATAGAACTACCACTCCATTTCGATATTGCGCCCCCGGTGGTCAGGCATAGAACTACCACTTCATTTCGAAATTGCGCTTCTAGTGGTCAGGCATAGAACTACCACTCAATTTTGAAATTGCGCTTCTAGTGACAAGCCATAGAACTACTACTCCATTTCGAAATCGCGCCTCTAGTGGTCAGGCATAGAACTACTATTCCATTTCGAAATCGTGCCTCTAGTGGTCAGGCATAGAACTACCACTCCATTTCGAAATTGCGCCTCTAGTGGCCCGGCATAGAACTACCACTCAATTTCGATATTGCGCCTCTAGTGGCCAGGCATAGAACTACCACTCCATTTTGATATTGCGCCCCCGGTGGTCAGGCATAGAACTACCACTCCATTTCGATATTGCGCCCCCGGTGGTCAGGCATAGAACTACCACTCCAGTTCGAAATTGCGCCTCTAGTGGTCAGGCATAGAACTACCACTCCATTTCGAAATCGCGCCTCTAGTGGTCAGGCATAGAACTACCACTCCATTTCGATATTGCGCCCCCGGTGGTCAGGCATAGAACTACCACTCCATTTCGAAATTGGGCTTCTAGTGGTCAGGCATAGAACTACCACTCAATTTTGAAATTGCGCTTCTAGTGGCAAGCCATAGAAGTACTACTCCATTTCGAAATCGCGCCTCTAGTGGTCAGGCATAGAACTACCACTCCATTTCGATATTGCGCCCCCGGTGGTCAGGCATAGAACTACCACTCCATTTCGAAATTGCGCTTCTAGTGGTCAGGCATAGAACTACCACTCAATTTTGAAATTGCGCTTCTAGTGACAAGCCATAGAACTACTACTCCATTTCGAAATCGCGCCTCTAGTGGTCAGGCATAGAACTACTATTCCATTTCGAAATCGTGCCTCTAGTGGTCAGGCATAGAACTACCACTCCATTTCGAAATTGCACCCCCGGTGGTCAGGCATAGAACTACCACTCCATTTCGATATTGCGCCCCCGGTGGTCAGGCATAGAAGTACCACTCCATTTCGATATTGCGCCCCCGGTGGTCAGGCATAGAACTACCACTCCAGTTCGAAATTGCGCCTCCAGTGGTCAGGCATAGAACTACCACTCCATTTCAAAATCGCGCCTCCAGTGGTCAGGCATAGAACTACAACTCCATTTCGATATTGCGCCCCCGGTGGTCAGGCATAGAACTACCACTCCATTTCGAAATTGCGCTTCTAGTGGTCAGGCATAGAACTACCACTCAATTTTGAAATTGCGCTTCTAGTGGCAAGCCATAGCAGTGCCACTCCATTGAAATTGCACCTCTAGTGGTCCGCCATAGTAGGTTAACAACATCTGAGTTGGGTCTCTGGTGGTCAACTGCGGTGATACAACACGCATAATTGGACACACAGGTTCTTGCCTGAAAGCAGGAATCAACTTCACAGACTAAATCAGTTTGATCACAATACATTAACATCCAATTAGGTTATTGTTGCATAACTAATTGATGTTTACAATTGAATAAGAAACACAATTCATTTGGTTTGATTCCCGTTTAACCTTTTTGATTTATTTTAGGTTTTATTTCACCTTATGCTTTCATTCATTCCATCTCCCCCAACAAGGGGACTTGCATAGAAGTTCAACCACTATTAACAACAGTAAACCAGTTACGTACACAATCCCATCAGGAAGTCGTTTGGATGTGATCAGTTGAGCCCTTCGGGTGCTGGGTGCTTACCATTCGCTCTCTGTTGGTTGAGCTTGTCTGTGGCTCTGCTGTCACTGCTTGTGATCGTACAGTTTGTCAGAACCGAAGGGGAGTTCTCAGCAATTGGATGCCCAAAAGCGTGTCAGCCCGGCTACACCCACTGACTCATTACGGGCAAGGCTGACAGGTACCTCAGGCGGTCATTACAACTTTTGAGCAGGACTTCGTTTAGGGTGAGTTCTGAGAACGGCCCTAGCTTGGACTCTCACTAGGGTGGGTGATACCTGAAGGCAATTTTGCCAGCCGATAAGCTCCACCTGGGTTGTCTCAGTTGTGCATACAGAATACGCCCTTCCAAGTTAACATTGCTGGGGATCGGGGGAGTGGAAGCCGGACTCAGGCTTGCTTGGCTGGGAGAATGATTCCTGGTCTTAGAGGAATGTTTAATGAGGAGAGGTTAGCTGAGCTGAATCTGTTTAGCCTCGAGCAAAGGAGACTAAGGGGGGACATAATCCAGGTGTTAAATCTGGTCATTGCATTACATTTTTTTTGTATCCACTCCTTTATTTCGTGTTTATTGTTTGTTAGGTGTAATGTCTGTCTTATGTTAGTTATATCCATCCATCCATTTTCCAAACTGCTTATCCTACTGGGTCGCGGGTGGTCCGGAACCTATCCCGGAATGTGGAATGGGCACGAGGCAGGGAACAATCCAGGATGGGGGGCAGCCCATCACAGGGCACACTCACACACAAATCGTGATTATATTATTGCACTATACTGTATAAATAAAAAGTAAACTTAATACCAGTTGTGGTAATAAAGTGCACAGAGAGTAAGAGAGAGTAGGGTTTCACATAAACGTATGTTCATTAGCATTTAGTATTCTGATGGCTTTGGGGTTAGAAGCTCTTATTAAATCTGGTTGTTCTGCAATGCATACTGCGGTAACGTTTACCAGAGGGCAGAAGTTCAAACATCTCATGTGCTAGGTGCGTGGGATCTTTTTTAAATATAATTATGCATATGTAGAACTAGGGATATGATCCTGTTAAGTATGATAGTTCTGTCTCATTATTGCAGGATCGACATCCATAGTAACTGTGGTGATCTATCCATTTGTGTGCATGTCTGTGTGTGTGTGTGCGAGCGGGTATACCTATCCTACCCCATAGCGTGATAAATACCTGTTTTTTTTTTCCCTTATGGGGACCACGAAACTGAAAACCAGGAAAACTCTATTTTATAAAAATCTGTGACTGCTGTGGAAAAACTAAAAATGCAAAACCTCTTTTATTTTGCTTGGTTACTTATGGTTATGGTTAGGGCAGGGTGGGGGTTAAGATTGTCATAGTTAGCGTTAGCATTTATCCAATAGAAGTCAATGAGCGGGCCCCATAAGGATAGGTATACCCTATGTGTGTGCATGTGTGTGTTTGTCCCATATTGCCTGGGCTTCAGGATACCTCATAACCCGGAACTTCATCAGAAGTAGTTAGAAAATGGATGAATGGATGGATGGATGGATGGATGGATGGATGGATGGATGGACAGATCAATAAAAGTACAGAACATCCATTTTACAAAGAACCATCAACACTAAATGTATGCACTGGTCATGCTCCTGGAAATTAAACTTCTTTTCTGAAAAGCAGCATGTTCATAAATTAGCTGCTGTTATACCTTGGGGGAACAAATGCAGATGAAATTGTAAAACAAACTGCAGTGGCAAAACAGTTCTGGCTGCCTGTGCTGCCCTGCCTGCCCGCCCTCCTGCCCATTACGTCCTGCCTGTGCCACCCTCCTGCCTGCCCTCCTGCCTGTTTACGTCTTTCCTGTGTGCCCTGCTGCCAGTTATTCTGTATTTACATCCGGACTTAACTAATTGAACCATATAAACCATATAAATCAGGACTTTGTTAACGTGACTTCTGACCTGTGGAGGATGGGCTCCCCCTTTCACTCTGGTTCCTCCAAAGGTTTCTTACTATGACTGAGTTTATCCTTGCCAATGTCGCTTTCTAATTTTTCAGGCTAGATCTTGCTCACTGGGACAATTGGGCAGGGACAAAGTAAAGTGCTTTGAGACAATGTAAGGCTATGAAAATGTACTATACAAAATAAAGTGAATTGACTTGAGTAATGTGGCACAAAGCAACCCTTCTTTGCCACAGGAAATGTCTGGTGCAATTTCTTTTTTAATTGTACATGTCAATTGCATAATACCCTAAACTAATTCATTATTATTTCTATTATTATCATCATCATCAGTATTTCATTAGTATTCCATGGTATTTAGATTTTTCAGGAATCAGTGTGTGTACTGTATACTTTTTAATTTATTTGCACTATGTGTAGTGTCTCTGCAGCTGTATATACTTGCTGCATTATGCACAAGAACTTCCCTCAGGCATCAGTATAGTTAATCAAATGTAATATTTCTTGCTTGTTTATTAAGTTGTTTTAGGTATTTTGTGTGTTCCACTTAATTTAGTGTAATTAGTCCTAGTTGACTCAGGTTTAGTTAGATTTTTCCTTCTGTTGTTCCTCTGCATCATGCTACTGTCATAAAATTTCAATGTCTTACCTAACTTAAGAGTTTTGTGCATTGTGTTTTGGAGAGAAAGAAATCATTACTTTTTTTCTTTAGATTCATCCACTGATTCTATCACCTATGACACATTCCCCCTGAATATTTGTTTGTTTATTTATGTATTTGCTTGGGGGATGGAATTAACAAACAGAAATAACTGAATGAATCAGGGTAGTGAAAAACATTTATAAACTTATCATTTTGGTATTGGTACGATCCTGTTCTGGTTAGTTAGCCGAGGGAGTAAATCATCCGGAGTTTCATCTCTCAATCTCCTCCTACACCCACTCAGCATCACAGTATGGACTCCCCAATGCAACTGATCTGCACGTATTTGTACTCTGGGAGGAAATTGAAGCCCCCATAGGAAAAACTCAAAGCCTACAGACATATGCACAAAACCAGGGGACATGCTCAGTTCTGCAGGCCTGGAAGTGTGAGAGAAGGCTATTTATTGAGTTTCCCCTCTGCCCCTGGTAAAGATGAAACATGCACAAGTCATTAAACACACATATACTTACATGAAAGTCTGACTGATACTGGAGCTTCCAGTGCCCGTAAACCAGGTACTGGGGTACTCCATTTCCTTCTTGATAATTAGCGCCATTGAAAAAAAAACGGTGCCTTTCCTAATATTAACTGACTCTCAGACAAATGTACTGCTTGAAGACCCTGCCACTATTCGCATTTTCCAGCAGGAGTCACAAATCTTCATTGCATTCAGTTTATTCTCAGATGAGCTCATGCATGTTTCTATGTGCATCTTTACACTTAAACAAATACAGCTAACCTCTGTTGTTATATTCCATATATATTTGTCGTGACTGGCCTTTTTTCTCAAATGATGGATTTCTGAAACTAAAACTGACAGTATTCTAAAATATTTATATTGCCACATCATCGACACATGTTCTAATATGACATAGCATTCCCCTGGACCATAGTGCGACTTAGAGACAAGATATAACATGCCCTTCACGGTAAAACACTAGATAGGTGCAACACTTAATGTCAACGTTGTCAATGTCAATGTTGACTTAATGTCAACGTTAAATTCATGGATTCGCAAATTAAGTAACACGGTTACAGTACAAAAACGAGCAGAGCTGTGTATGGCATGACTATCTCGCGGCGGCGACAAAATATGCTTATCCTTCTAATTATTCAGAAGAAAATATATTTGCAAGCACAGCCGTTCACGGCTTCCGTACAAAAAGCTGTCACTACGCTACAGGAAGAATACACGACCAATATAGGATTTACACAAGTCTGCTTCTTTTGTTTTATTTAGTAACAACTTTCACAAAAATTGACAGCAATACTGCTAAAAGTGCAGATCTGTTGCCAAATTAAATAAACAAAGAAATTAATCATAAAAATATTCAAAGTATATACAGCCAGGGGCGCCGCTAGCAATTTTGGGCCCTATGACAAAATATGAGGTTGGGCCCCCCTATCACACCCATTCAGATCTCTGGGGGCCCCTAAAGGGCGTGGGCCCTTAGAATTGTCCCAACTTTCCCCCCCTTAGCGGCGCCCCTGTATACAGCTAACCATTTCCAATCGAAAAGTACA
>NW_026043597.1:0-33954 GCF_023856365.1 Brienomyrus brachyistius
ATATTAGCATATTAGCATATTAGCATAGCGTGTTAGCGTATTAGCATAGCATATTAGTATATTAGCATATTAGCATATTAGTATAGCATATTAGCATATTAGCATATTAGCATATTAGCATATTAGCATATTAGCATATAGCATATTAGCATAGATTAGCATTATTAGCATATTAGCATATTAGTATATTAGCTAGCATATTAGCATATTAGCATATTAGCATATTAGCATATTAGCATATTAGCATAGCATATTAGCATATTAGCATATTAGCATATTAGCATATTAGCATATTAGCATAGCATATTAGCATATTAGCATATTAGCATATTAGCATATTAGCATAGCGTGTTAGCGTAGCATATTAGCATAGCGTGTTAGCGTATTAGCATATTAGCATATTAGCATAGCATATTAGCATATTAGCATAGCATATTAGCATATTAGCATAGCATATTAGCATATTAGCATATTAGCATATTAGCATATTAGCATATTAGCATTAGCATAGCGTGTTAGCATATTAGCGTATTAGCATATTAGCATATTAGCATATTAGCATATTAGCATAGCATATTAGCATATTAGCATATTAGCATAGCATATTAGCATATTAGCATATTAGCATATTAGCATATTAGCATATTAGCATAGCGTGTTAGTGTATTAGCATATTAGCATATTAGCATAGCATATTAGCATATTAGCATATTAGTATATTAGCATATTAGCATATTAGCATAGCATATTAGCATATTAGCATATTAGCATAGCATATTAGCATATCAGCATTTTAGCATATTAGCATAGCATATTAGCATATTAGCATATTAGCATATTAGCATATTAGCATATTAGCATATTAGCATATTAGCATATTAGCATAGCATATTAGCATATTAGCATATTAGCATATTAGCATATTAGCATATTAGCATATTAGCATAGCATATTAGCATAGCATATTAGCACATTAGCATATTAGCATATTAGCATATTAGCATAGCGTATTAGCATATTAGCATATTAGCATAGCATATTAGCATATTAGCATATTAGCATATTAGCAAATTAGCATATTAGCATAGCATATTAGCATAGCATATTAGCATATTAGCATATTAGCAAATTAGCATATTAGCATATTAGCATAGCATATTAGCATATTAGCATATTAGCATATTAGCATATTAGCATAGCATATTAGCATATTAGCATATTAGCATATTAGCATATTAGCATATTAGCATATTAGCATATTAGCATATTAGCATAGCATATTAGCATATTAGCATATTAGCATATTAGCATATTAGCATAGCGTGTTAGCGTATTAGCATATTAGCATATTAGCATATTAGCATATTAGCATATTAGCATATTAGCATATTAGCATATTAGCATAGCATATTAGTATATTAGCATATTAGCATATTAGTATATTAGCATATTAGCATATTAGCATAGCATATTAGCATATTAGCATATTAGCATAGCATATTAGCATATTAGCATATTAGCATATTAGCATAGCGTGTTAGCGTATTAGCATATTAGCATAGCATATTAGCATATTAGCATATTAGCATATTAGCATAGCATATTAGCATATTAGCATATTAGCATATTAGCATAGTATATTAGCATATTAGCATATTAGCATATTAGCATATTAGCATATTAGCATATTAGTATATTAGCATAGCATATTATCATATTAGCATATTAGCATATTAGCATGGCATATTAGCATATTAGCATAGCATATTAGCATATTAGCATAGCATATTAGCATATTAGCATATTAGCATATTAGCATATTAGCATATTAGCGTATTAGCATATTAGCATATTAGCATATTAGCATATTAGCATATTAGCATAGCATATTAGCATATTAGCATATTAGCATATTAGCATATTAGCATAGCATATTAGCATAGCTTAGCATATTAGCATAATAGCATATTAGCATATTAGCATATTAGCATAGCATATTAGCATATTAGCATATTAGCATATTAGCATATTAGCATATTAGCATAGCGTGTTAGTGTATTAGCATATTAGCATATTAGCATATTAGCATATTAGCATATTAGCATAGCTTGTTAGCATATTAGCGTATTAGCATATTAGCATATTAGCATATTAGCATATTAGCATATTAGCATATTAGCATAGCATATTAGCATATTAGCATAATAGCATATTAGCATATTAGCATATTAGCATATTAGCATAGCATATTAGCATATTAGCATATTAGCATATTAGCATATTAGCATATTAGCATAGCGTGTTAGTGTATTAGCATATTAGCATATTAGCATATTAGCATATTAGCATATTAGCATATTAGCATATTAGCATATCATATTAGCATATTAGCATATTAGCATATTAGCATATTAGCATAGCATATTAGCATATTAGCATATTAGCATATTAGCATATTAGCATAGCATATTAGCATATTAGCATATTAGCTTATTAGCATATTAGCATATTAGCATATTAGCATATTAGCATAGCATATTAGCATATTAGCATATTAGCATATTAGCATATTAGCATAGCATATTAGCATATTAGCATATTAGCATAGCATAGCATATTAGCATATTAGCATATAGTATATTAGCATATTAGCATATTAGCATATTAGCATATTAGCATATTAGCATATTAGCATAGCATATTAGCATATTAGCATATTAGCATATTAGCATAGCATATTAGGATATTAGGATATTAGCATATTAGCATATTAGCATATTAGCATATTAGCATATTAGCATAGTATATTAGCATATTAGCATATTAGTATATTAGCATATTAGCATATTAGCATATTAGCATAGCATATTAGCATATTAGCATATTAGCATATTAGCATATTAGCGTATTAGCATATTAGCATATTAGCATATTAGCATATTAGCATATTAGCATAGCATATTAGCATATTAGCATATTAGCATATTAGCATATTAGCATATTAGCATATAGCATATTAGCATAGCAAATTAGCATATTAGCATATTAGCATATTAGCATATTAGCATAGCATATTAGCATATTAGCATATTAGCATATTAGCATATTAGCATAGCGTGTTAGTGTATTAGCATATTAGCATATTAGCATATTAGCATATTAGCATATTAGCATATTAGCATATTAGCATAGCATATTAGCATATTAGCATATTAGCATATTAGCATATTAGCATATTAGCATATTAGCATATTAACATATTAGCATAGCATATTAGCATATTAGCATATTAGCATATTAGCATATTAGCATATTAGCATATTAGCATATTAGCATAGCATATTAGCATATTAGCATATTAGCATATTAGCATATTAGCATGCATATTAGCATAGCATATTAGCATATAGCATATTAGCATATTAGCATATTAGCATATTAGCATAGCGGTAGGTTAGCATATTAGCATATTAGCATAGCATATTAGCATATTAGCATATTAGCATATTAGCAATAGCATAGCGTGTTAGTATTAGCATATTAGCATATTAGCATAGCATATTAGCATATTAGCATATTAGCATATTAGCATATTAGCATAGCATATTAGCATATTAGCATATTAGCATATTAGTATATTAGCATATTAGCATATTAGCATATTAGCATATTAGCATATAGCATAGCATATTAGCATATTAGCATATTAGCATATTAGCATATTAGCATATTAGCATATTAGCATAGCATAGCATATTAGCATATTAGCATATTAGCATATTAGCATATTAGCATATTAGCATAGCATATTAGCATATTAGCATATTAGCAATTAGCATATTAGCATATTAGCATATTAGCATATTAGCATAGCATATTAGCATATTAGCATATTAGCATAGCATATTAGCATATTAGCATATTAGCATATTAGCATATTAGCATAGCGTGTTAGCGTATTAGCATATTAGCATATTAGCATAGCATATTAGCATATTAGCATATTAGCATATTAGCATATTAGCATAGCATAGCGTGTTAGTGTATTAGCATATTAGCATATTAGCATAGCATATTAGCATATTAGCATATTAGCATATTAGCATATTAGCATAGCATATTAGCATATTAGCATATTAGCATATTAGCATATTAGCATATTAGCATAGCATATTAGCATATTAGCATATTAGCATATTAGCATATTAACATATTAACATATTAGCATAGCATATTAGCATATTAGCATATTAGCATATTAGCATATTAGCATATTAGCATAGCATATTAGCATATTAGCATATTAGCATATTAGCATAGCATATTAGCATATTAGCATATTAGCATATTAGCATATTAGCATATTAGCATATTAGCATATTAACATATTAGCATATTAGCATAGCATATTAGCATAGCATATTAGCATATTAGCATATTAGCATATTAGCATATTAGCATAGCATATTAGCATATTAGCATATTAGCATATTAGCATAGCGTGTTAGCGTGTTAGCGTATTAGCATATTAGCATAGCATATTAGCATATTAGCATATTAGCATATTAGCATAGCATATTAGCATATTAGCATATTAGCATATTAGCATATTAGCATATTAGCATATTAGCATATTAGCATAGCATATTAGCATATTAGCATATTAGCATATTAGCATATTAGCATATTAGCATAGCATATTAGCATATTAGCATATTAGCATATTAGCATATTAGCATATTAGCATATTAGCATAGCATATTAGCATATTAGCATATTAGCATATTAGCATATTAGCATATTAGCATAGCATATTAGCATATTAGCATATTAGCATATTAGCATATTAGCATAGCGTGTTAGCGTATTAGCATATTAGCATATTAGCATAGCATATTAGCATATTAGCATGGCATATTAGCATATTAGCATAGCATATTAGCATATTAGCATATTAGCATATTAGCATATTAGCATATTAGCATATTAGCATAGCGTGTTAGCATATAACGTATTAGCATATTAGCATATTAGCATATTAGCATATTAGCATATTAGCATATTAGCATAGCATATTAGCATATTAGCATATTAGCATATTAGCATATTAGCATATTAGCATAGCGTGTTAGTGTATTAGCATATTAGCATATTAGCATAGCATATTAGCACATTAGCATATTAGCATATTAGCATATTAGCATATTAGCATAGCATATTAGCATATTAGCATATTAGCATATTAGCATATTAGCATATTAGCATATTAGCATAGCATATTAGCATATTAGCATATTAGCATATTAGCATATTAGCATAGCATATTAGCACATTAGCATAGAATATTAGCATATTAGCATATTAGCATATTAGCATATTAGCATAGCATATTAGCATATTAGCATATTAGCATTTTAGCATATTAGCGTATTAACATAGCATATTAGCATATTAGCATATTAGCATAGCATATTAGCATATTAGCATATTAGCATATTAACATATTAGCATAGCGTGTTAGTGTATTAGCATATTAGCATATTAGCATATTAGCATATTAGCATAGCATATTAGCATATTAGCATATTAGCATATTAGTATAGCATATTAGCATATTAGCATATTAGCATATTAGCATATTAGCTTAGCATATTAGCATAGCGTGTTAGCGTATTAGCGTATTAGCATATTAGCATATTAGCATATTAACATATTAGCATATTAGCATATTAGCATATTAGCATAGCATATTAGCATATTAGCATATTAGCATATTAGCATAGCATATTAGCATATTAGCATATTAGCATAGCATATTAGCATATTAGCATATTAACATATTAGCATATTAGCATATTAGCATATTAGCATATTAGCATAGCAGCATAGCATATTAGCATATTAGCATATTAGCATATTAGCATAGCATATTAGCATATTAGCATATTAGTATATTAGCATATTAGCATATTAGCATAGCATATTAGCATATTAGCATATTAGCATCTTAGCATATTAGCATATTAGCATATTAGCATAGCAGTATAGCATATTAGCATATTAGCATATTAGCATATTAGCATATTAGCATAGCAGCATATTAGCATATTAGCATATTAGCATAGCATGTTAGCGTATTAGCATATTAGCATATTAGCATATTAGCATATTAGCATATTAGCATATTAGCATAGCATATTAGCATATTAGCATATTAGCATATTAGCATATTAGCATATTAGCATAGCATATTAGCATATTAGCATATTAGCATATTAGCATATTAGCGTATTAGCATATTAGCATATTAGCATATTAGCATATTAGCATATTAGCTTATTAGCATATTAGCATATTAGCATATTAACATATTAGCATATTAGCATAGCATATTAGCATATTAGCATATTAGCATATTAGCATATTAGCATAGCGTGTTAGTGTATTAGCATATTAGCATATTAGCATAGCATATTAGCATATTAGCATATTAGCATATTAGCATATTAGTATATTAGCATATTAGCATATTAGCATATTAGCATATTAGCATATTAGTATAGCATATTAGCATATTAGCATATTAGCATATTAGCATATTAGCATAGCATATTAGCATAGCATATTAGCATATTAGCATATTAGCATATTAGCATAGCATATTAGCATATTAGCATATTAGCATATTAGCATATTAGCATAGCATATTAGCATATTAGCATATTAGCATATTAGCATAGCATGTTAGCGTATTAGCGTATTAGCATATTAGCATAGCGTATTAGCGTATTAGCATATTAGCATATTAGCATAGAATATTAGCATATTAGCATATTAGCATATTAGCATATTAGCATATTAGCATAGCATATTAGCATATTAGCATATTAGCATATTAGCATATTAGCATATTAGCATAGCATATTAGCATATTAGCATATTAGCATATTAGCATAGCGTAGTTAGCTGTATTAGCATATTAGCATATTAGCATATTAGCATATTAGCATATTAGCATATTAGCATATTAGCATAGATTAGCATATTAGCATATTAGCAAGCATATTAGCATATTAGCATATTAGCATAGCATATTAGCATATTAGCATATTAGCATAGCATATTAGCATATTAGCATATTAGCATATTAGCATAGCATATTAGCATATTAGCATATTAGCATAGCATATTAGCATATTAGCATATTAGCATATTAGCATAGCATATTAGCATATTAGCATATTAGCATATTAGCATATTAGCATATTAGCATAGCATGTTAGCGTATTAGCATATTAGTATATTAGCATATTAGCATATTAGCATATTAGCATATTAGCATATTAGTATATTAGCATATTAGCATATTCGCATATTAGCATAGCATATTAGCAAATTAGCATATTAGCATATTAGCATATTAGCATATTAGTATATTAGCATATTAGCATATTAGCATAGCATATTAGCATAGCATATTAGCATAGCATATTAGCATATTAGCATATTAGCATATTAGCATATTAGCATATTAGCATAGCATATTAGCATATTAGCATATTAGCATATTAGCATATTAGCATAGCATATTAGCATATTAGCATATTAGCATATTAGCATATTAGCATAGCATATTAGCATATTAGCATATTAGCATATTAGCATATTAGCATTAGCATATTAGCATATTAGCATATTAGTATATTAGTATATTAGCATATTAGCATATTAGCATATTAGCATATTAGCATATTAGCATAGCATATTAGCATATTAGCATATTAGCATATTAGCATAGCATATTAGCATATTAGCATATTAGCGTATTAGCATAGCATATTAGCATATTAGCATATTAGCATATTAGCATATTAGCATATTAGCATAGCATATTAGCATATTAGCATATTAGCATATTAGCGTATTAGCATATTAGCATATTAGCATATTAGCATATTAGCATATTAGCATAGCATATTAGCATATTAGCATATTAGCATATTAGCATATTAGCATATTAGCATAGCATATTAGCATATTAGCATATTAGCATATTAGCATATTAGCATATTAGCATATTAGCATATTAGCATAGCGTGTTAGTGTATTAGCATATTAGCATATTAGCATAGTATATTAGCATATTAGCATATTAGCATATTAGCATATTAGCATAGCATATTAGCATAGCATATTAGCATATTAGCATATTAGCATATTAGCATATTAGCATATTAGCATATTAGCATAGCATGTTAGCGTATTAGCATATTAGCATATTAGCATATTAGCATATTAGCATATTAGCATATTAGCATATTAGCATAGCATATTAGCATATTAGCATATTAGCATATTAGCATATTAGCTTATTAGCATATTAGCATATTAGAATATTAGCATATTAGCATATTAGCATATTAGCATAGCGTGTTAGCGTATTAGCATATTAGCATATTAGCATAGCATATTAGCATATTAGCATATTAGCATATTAGCATAGCATATTAGCATATTAGCATATTAGCATATTAGCGTATTAGCATATTAGCATATTAGCATATTAGCATATTAGCATAGCATGTTAGCGTATTAGCATATTAGCATATTAGCATATTAGCATATTAGCATATTAGCATATTAGCATAGCATAGCATATTAGCATATTATCATATTAGCATATTAGCATATTAGCATATTAGCATATTAGCATAGCATAGCATATTAGCATATTAGCATATTAGCATATTAGCATATTAGCATAGCATATTAGCATATTAGCATATTAGCATATTAGCATATTAGCATAGCGTGTTAGTGTATTAGCATATTAGCATATTAGCATAGCATATTAGCATATTAGCATATTAGCATATTAGCATATTAGTATAGCATATTAGCATATTAGCATATTAGTATATTAGCATATTAGCATAGCATATTAGCATATTAGCATATTAGCATATTAGTATATTAGCATATTAGCATAGCATGTTAGCGTATTAGCATATTAGCATATTAGCATATTAGCATATTAGCATATTAGCATATTAGCATATTAGCATAGCATATTAGCATAGCATATTAGCATATTAGCATATTAGCATATTAGCATATTAGCATATTAGCATATTAGCATATTAGCTTATTAGCATATTAGCATATTAGCATAGCATATTAGCATATTAGCATATTAGCATATTAGCATATTAGCATAGCGTGTTAGCGTATTAGCATATTAGCATATTAGCATAGCATATTAGCATATTAACATATTAGCATATTAGCATATTAGCATAGCATATTAGCATATTAGCATATTAGCATATTAGCATATTAGCGTATTAGCATATTAGCATATTAGCATATTAGCATATTAGCATAGCATGTTAGCGTATTAGCATATTAGCATATTAGCATATTAGCATATTAGCATAGCATGTTAGCGTATTAGCATATTAACATATTAGCATATTAGCATATTAGCATATTAGCATAGCATAGCATATTAGCATATTATCATATTAGCATATTAGCATATTAGCATATTAGCATATTAGCATAGCATATTAGCATATTAGCATATTAGCATATTAGCATATTAGCATATTAGCATAGCATATTAGCATATTAGCATATTAGCATATTAGCATATTAGCATAGCGTGTTAGTGTATTAGCATATTAGCATATTAGCATAGCATATTAGCATATTAGCATATTAGCATATTAGCATATTAGCATATTAGCATATTAGCATATTAGCATATTAGTATAGCATATTAGCATATTAGCATATTAGCATATTAGCATATTAGCATAGCATATTAGCATATTAGCATATTAGCATATTAGCATATTAGCATATTAGCATAGCATATTAGCATATTAGCATATTAGCATATTAGCATAGCATATTAGCATATTAGCATATTAGCAGATTAGCATATTAGCATATTAGCATATTAGCATAGCATGTTAGCGTATTAGGGTATTAGCATATTAGCATAGCGTATTAGCGTATTAGCATATTAGCATATTAGCATAGAATATTAGCATATTAGCATATTAGCATATTAGCATAGCATATTAGCATATTAGCATATTAGCATATTAGCATATTAGCATATTAGCATAGCATATTAGCATATTAGCATATTAGCATATTAGCATAGCGTGTTAATGTATTAGCATATTAGCATATTAGCATATTAGCATATTAGCATATTAGCATATTAGCATATTAGCATAGCATATTAGCATATTAGCATATTAGCATATTAGCATAGCATATTAGCATATTAGCATATTAGCATATTAGCATATTAGCATATTAACATATTAGCATATTAGCATAGCATATTAGCATATTAGCATATTAGCATATTAGCATAGCATATTAGCATATTAGCATATTAGCATATTAGCATATTAGCATATTAGCATAGCATATTAGCATACTAGCATATTAGCATATTAGCATATTAGCATAGCATGTTAGCGTATTAGCATATTAGTATATAAGCATATTAGCATATTAGCATATTAGCATATTAGCATATTAGCATATTAGTATATTAGCATATTAGCATATTAGCATATTAGCATAGCATATTAGCAAATTAGCATATTAGCATATTAGCATATTAGCATATTAGTATATTAGCATAGTATATTAGCATAGCATATTAGCATATTAGCATATTAGTATATTAGCATATTAGCATATTAGCATATTAGCATATTTGCATAGCATATTAGCATATTAGCATATTAGCATATTAGCATAGCATATTAGCATATTAGCATATTAGTATATTAGCATATTAGCATATTAGCATATTAGCATAGCATATTAGTATATTAGCATATTAGCATATTAGCATATTAGTATATTAGCATAGCATGTTAGCGTATTAGCATATTAGCATATTAGCATATTAGCATATTAGCATATTAACATATTAACATATTAGCATATTAGCATATTAGCATATTAGCATAGCGTGTTAGCATATTAGCATATTAGCATATTAGCATATTAGCATAGCATATTAGCATATTAGCATATTAGCATATTAACATATTAGCATAGCACATTAGCATATTAGCATATTAGCATATTAACATATTAGCATATTAGCATATTAGCATAGCATATTAACATATTAGCATATTAGCATAGCATATTAGCATATTAGCATATTAGCATATTAGCATAGCGTGTTAGCGTATTAGCGTATTAGCATATTAGCATAGCGTGTTAGCGTATTAGCATATTAGCATATTAGCATAGCATATTAGCATATTAGCATATTAGCATATTAGCATATTAACATAGCATATTAGCATATTAGCATATTAGCATATTAGCATATTAGCATATTAGCATAGCATATTAGCATATTAGCATATTAGCATAGCATATTAGCATATTAGCATATTAACATATTAGCATATTAGCATATTAGCATAGCGTGTTAGTGTATTAGCATATTAGCATATTAGCATAGCATATTAGCATATTAGCATATTAGCATATTAGCATAGCATATTAGCATAGCGTGTTAGCGTATTAGCATATTAGCATATTAGTATATTAGCATATTAGCATAGCATATTAGCATATTAGCATATTAGCATAGCATATTAGCATATTAGCATAGCATATTAGCATATTAGCATATTAGCATATTAGTATATTAGCGTATTAGCATATTAGCATATTAGCATATTAGCATATTAGCATATTAGCATAGCATATTAGCATATTAGCATATTAGCATATTAGCATATTAGCATAGCATATTAGCATATTAGCATATTAGCATATTAGCATATTAGCATAGCATATTAGCATATTAGCATATTAGCATATTAGCATATTAGCATATTAGCATAGCGTGTTAGCGTATTAGCATATTAGCATAGCATATTAGCATATTAGCATAGCGTGTTAGCGTATTAGCATATTAGCATATTAGCATAGCATATTAGCATATTAGCATATTAGCATATTAGCATATTAGCATATTAGCATATTAGCATAGCATATTAGCATATTAGCATATTAGCATATTAGCATATTAGCATATTAGCATAGCGTGTTAGTGTATTAGCATATTAGCATATTAGCATAGCATATTAGCATATTAGCATATTAGCATATTAGCATAGCATATTAGCATATTAGCATATTAGCATATTAGCATATTAGCATAGCATATTAGCATATTAGCATATTAGCATATTAGCATATTAGCATATTAGCATAGCATATTAGCATATTAGCATATTAGCATAGCATGTTAGCGTATTAGCATATTAGCATATTAGCATATTAGCATATTAGCATATTAACATATTAGCATATTAGCATAGCATATTAACATATTAGCATATTAGCATATTAGCATATTAGCATATTAGCATATTAGCATAGCATATTAGCATATTAGCATATTAGCATATTAGCATAGCATATTAGCATATTAGCATATTAGCATATTAGCATATTAGCATATTAGCATATTAGCATAGCGTGTTAGCGTATTAGCATATTAGCATATTAGCATAGCATATTAGCATATTAGCATATTAGCATATTAGCATATTAGCATATTAGCATATTAGCATATTAGCATATTAGCATAGCATATTAGCATATTAGCATATTAGCATATTAGCATAGCATGTTAGCATATTAGCATATTAGCATAGCATATTAGCATATTAGCATATTAGCATATTAGCATATTAGCATAGCATATTAGCATATTAGCATAGCGTATTAGCGTATTAGCATATTAGCATATTAGCATAGCATATTAGCATATTAGCATAGCATATTAGCATATTAGCATATTAGCATATTAGCATATTAGCATATTAGCATATTAACATATTAGCATATTAGCATATTAGCATATTAGCATAGCGTGTTAGCATATTAGCGTATTAGCATATTAGCATATTAGCATATTAGCATATTAGCATATTAGCATATTAGCATAGCATATTAGCATATTAGCATATTAGCATATTAGCATATTAGCATATTAGCATAGCATATTAGCATAGCATATTAGCATATTAGCATATTAGCATATTAGCATAGCGTGTTAGTGTATTAGCATATTAGCATATTAGCATAGCATATTAGCATATTAGCATATTAGCATATTAGCATATTAGCATATTAGCATAGCATATTAGCATATTAGCATATTAGCATATTAGCATATTAACATATTAGCATATTAGCATAGCATATTAGCATATTAGCATATTAGCAGATTTGTATATTAGCATATTAGCATAGCATATTAGCATATTAGCATATTAGCATATTAGCATATTAACATATTAGCATATTAGCATAGCATATTAGCATATTAGCATATTAGCAGATTTGTATATTAGCATATTAGCTTATTAGCATATTAGCATATTAGCATATTAACATATTAGCATATTAGCATAGCATATTAGCATATTAGCATATTAGCATATTAGCATATTAGCTTATTAGCATATTAGCATATTAGCATAGCATATTAGCATATTAGCATATTAGCATATTAGCATATTAGCTTATTAGCATATTAGCATATTAGCATATTAGCATAGCATATTAGCATATTAGCATATTAGCATATTAGCATATTAGCATAGCATATTAGCATATTAGCATATTAGCATATTAGCGTATTAGCATATTAGCATATTAGCATATTAGCATATTAGCATAGCATGTTAGCGTATTAGCATATTAGCATATTAGCATATTAGCATATTAGCATAGCATAGCATATTAGCATATTATCATATTAGCATATTAGCATATTAGCATATTAGCATATTAGCATAGCATATTAGCATATTAGCATATTAGCATATTAGCATATGAGCATATTAGCATAGCATGTTAGCGTATTAGCATATTAGCATATTAGCATATTAGCATATTAGCATATTAGCATATTAGCATAGCATATTAGCATATTAGCATATTAGCATATTAGCATATTAGCTTATTAGCATATTAGCATATTAGAATATTAGCATATTAGCATATTAGCATATTAGCATAGCGTGTTAGCGTATTAGCATATTAGCATATTAGCATAGCATATTAGCATATTAGCATATTAGCATATTAGCATATTAGCATATTAGCATAGCATATTAGCATATTAGCATATTAGCATATTAGCATATTAGCGTATTAGCATATTAGCATATTAGCATATTAGCATAGCATGTTAGCGTATTAGCATATTAGCATATTAGCATATTAGCATATTAGCATATTAGCATATTAGCATAGCATAGCATATTAGCATAGCATAGCATATTAGCATATTATCATATTAGCATATTAGCATATTAGCATATTAGCATATTAGCATATTAGCATATTAGCATATTAGCATATTAGCATAGCATATTAGCATATTAGCATATTAGCATATTAGCATATTAGCATAGCGTGTTAGTGTATTAGCATATTAGCATATTAGCATAGCATATTAGCATATTAGCATATTAGCATATTAGCATATTAGCATATTAGTATAGCATATTAGCATATTAGCATATTAGTATATTAGCATATTAGCATAGCATATTAGCATATTAGCATATTAGCATATTAGCATATTAGTATATTAGCATATTAGCATAGCATGTTAGCGTATTAGCATATTAGCATATTAGCATATTAGCATATTAGCATATTAGCATATTAGCATATTAGCATAGCATATTAGCATATTAGCATATTAGCATATTAGCATATTAGCATATTAGCATATTAGCTTATTAGCATATTAGCATAGCATATTAGCATATTAGCATATTAGCATATTAGCATATTAGCATAGCGTGTTAGCGTATTAGCATATTAGCATATTAGCATAGCATATTAGCATATTAGCATATTAGCATATTAGCATATTAGCATAGCATATTAGCATATTAGCATATTAGCGTATTAGCATATTAGCATATTAGCATATTAGCATATTAGCATATTAGCATAGCATGTTAGCGTATTAGCATATTAGCATATTAGCATATTAGCATATTAGCATAGCATAGCATATTAGCATATTATCATATTAGCATATTAGCATATTAGCATATTAGCATATTAGCATAGCATATTAGCATATTAGCATATTAGCATATTAGCATATTAGCATATTAGCATATTAGCATAGCATATTAGCATATTAGCATATTAGCATATTAGCATATTAGCATAGCGTGTTAGTGTATTAGCATATTAGCATATTAGCATAGCATATTAGCATATTAGCATATTAGCATATTAGCATATTAGCATATTAGCATATTAGCATATTAGTATAGCATATTAGCATATTAGCATATTAGCATATTAGCATAGCATATTAGCATATTAGCATATTAGCATATTAGCATATTAGCATAGCATATTAGCATATTAGCATATTAGCATATTAGCATAGCATATTAGCATATTAGCATATTAGCATATTAGCATATTAACATATTAGCATATTAGCATAGCATGTTAGCGTATTAGGGTATTAGCATATTAGCATATTAGCATAGAATATTAGCATATTAGCATATTAGCATATTAGCATAGCATATTAGCATATTAGCATATTAGCATATTAGCATATTAGCATATTAGCATAGCATATTAGCATATTAGCATATTAACATATTAGCATATTAGCATTGCATATTAGCATATTAGCATATTAGCATATTAGCATATTAGCATAGCATATTAGCATATTAGCATATTAGCATATTAACATATTAGCATATTAGCATAGCATATTAGCATATTAGCATATTAGCATAGCATATTAGCATATTAGCATATTAGCATATTAGCATATTAGCATATTAGCATATTAGCATAGCATATTAGCATATTAGCATATTAGCATAGCATATTAGCATATTAGCATATTAGTATATTAGCATATTAGCATATTAGCATAGCATATTAGCATAGCGTGTTAGCGTATTAGCATATTAGCATATTAGCATAGCATATTAGCATATTAGCATAGCATATTAGCATATTAGCATAGCATATTAGCATATTAGCATATTAGCATATTAGCATATTAGCATATTAGCATATTAGCATATTAGCATAGCGTGTTAGCATATTAGCGTATTAGCATATTAGCATATTAACATATTAGCATATTAGCATAGCATATTAGCATATTAGCATATTAGCATATTAGCATATTAGCATATTAGCATATTAGCATAGCATATTAGCATATTAGCATATTAGCATATTAGCATATTAGCATTGCATATTAGCATATTAGCATATTAGCATATTAGCATATTAGCATAGCATATTAGCATATTAGCATATTAGCATATTAACATATTAGCATATTAGCATATTAGCATATTAGCATAGCATATTAGCATATTAGCATATTAGCATATTAGCATATTAGCATAGCATATTAGCATAGCATATTAGCATAGCATATTAGCATATTAGCATATTAGCATAGCGTGTTAGTGTATTAGCATATTAGCATATTAGCATATTAGCATATTAGCATATTAGCATATTAGCATAGTATATTAGTATATTAGCATATTAGCATATTAGCATATTAGCATAGCATATTAGCATATTAGCATATTAGCATATTAGCATATTAGCATATTAGCATATTAGCATAGCATATTAGCATATTAGCATAGCATATTAGCATATTAGCTTAGCATATTAGCATATTAGCATATTAGCATATTAGCATAGCATATTAGCATGGCATATTAGCATATTAGCATATTAGCATATTAGCATAGCATATTAGCATATTAGCATATTAGCATATTAGCATATTAGCATATTAGTATATTAGCATAGCATATTAGCATATTAGCATATTAGCATATTAGCATATTAGCATATTAGCATAGCTTAGCATATTAGCGTATTAAAATATTAGCATATTAGCATATTAGCATATTAGCATATTAGCATATTAGCATATTAGCATATTAGCATATTAGCATAGCATATTAGCATATTAGCATATTAGCATATTAGCATATTAGCATATTATCATATTAGCATATTAGCATAGCGTGTTAGCGTATTAGCATATTAGCATATTAGCATAGCATATTAGCATATTAGCATATTAGCATATTAGCATATTAGCATATTAGCATTGCATATTAGCATATTAGCATATTAGCATATTAGCATATTAGCATAGCATATTAGCATATTAGCATATTAGCATATTAGCATATTAGCATATTAGCATATTAGCATATTAGCATATTAGCATAGCATATTAGCATATTAGCATATTAGCATAGCATATTAGCATATTAGCATATTAGCATATTAGCATATTAGCATATTAGCATATTAGCATAGCATATTAGCATATTAGCATATTAGCATATTAGCATATTAACATAGCATATTAGCATATTAGCATATTAGCATAGCATATTAGCATATTAGCATATTAGTATATTAGCATATTAGCATATTAGCATAGCATATTAGCATAGCGTGTTAGCGTATTAGCATATTAGCATATTAGCATAGCATATTAGCATATTAGCATAGCATATTAGCATATTAGCATAGCATATTAGCATATTAGCATATTAGCATATTAGCATATTAGCATATTAGCATATTAGCATATTAGCATAGCGTGTTAGCATATTAGCGTATTAGCATATTAGCATATTAACATATTAGCATATTAGCATATTAGCATAGCATATTAGCATATTAGCATATTAGCATATTAGCATATTAGCATAGCATATTAGCATATTAGCATAGCATATTAGCATATTAGCATATTAGCATATTAACATATTAGCATATTAGCATAGCATATTAGCATAGCGTGTTAGCGTATTAGCATATTAGCATATTAGCATAGCATATTAGCATATTAGCATAGCATATTAGCATATTAGCATAGCGTATTAGCGTATTAGCATATTAGCATATTAGCATAGCATATTAGCATATTAGCATAGCATATTAGCATATTAGCATATTAGCATATTAGCATATTAGCATATTAACATATTAGCATATTAGCATATTAGCATATTAGCATAGCGTGTTAGCATATTAGCGTATTAGCATATTAGCATATTAGCATATTAGCATATTAGCATATTAGCATAGCATATTAGCATATTAGCATATTAGCATATTAGCATATTAGCATAGCATATTAGCATAGCATATTAGCATATTAGCATATTAGCATATTAGCATAGCGTGTTAGTGTATTAGCATATTAGCATATTAGCATAGCATATTAGCATATTAGCATATTAGCATATTAGCATATTAGCATATTAGCATAGCATATTAGCATATTAGCATATTAGCATATTAGCATATTAACATATTAGCATATTAGCATAGCATATTAGCATATTAGCATATTAGCAGATTTGTATATTAGCATATTAGCATAGCATATTAGCATATTAGCATATTAGCATATTAGCATATTAACATATTAGCATATTAGCATAGCATATTAGCATATTAGCATATTAGCAGATTTGTATATTAGCATATTAGCTTATTAGCATATTAGCATATTAGCATATTAACATATTAGCATATTAGCATAGCATATTAGCATATTAACATATTAGCATATTAGCATATTAGCATATTAGCTTATTAGCATATTAGCATATTAGCATAGCATATTAGCATATTAGCATATTAGCATATTAGCATATTAGCATAGCGTGTTAGCGTATTAGCATATTAGCATATTAGCATAGCATATTAGCATATTAGCATATTAGCATATTAGCATATTAGCATAGCATATTAGCATATTAGCATATTAGCATATTAGCGTATTAGCATATTAGCATATTAGCATATTAGCATATTAGCATAGCATGTTAGCGTATTAGCATATTAGCATATTAGCATATTAGCATATTAGCATAGCATAGCATATTAGCATATTATCATATTAGCATATTAGCATATTAGCATATTAGCATATTAGCATAGCATATTAGCATATTAGCATATTAGCATATTAGCATATGAGCATATTAGCATAGCATGTTAGCGTATTAGCATATTAGCATATTAGCATATTAGCATATTAGCATATTAGCATATTAGCATAGCATATTAGCATATTAGCATATTAGCATATTAGCATATTAGCTTATTAGCATATTAGCATATTAGAATATTAGCATATTAGCATATTAGCATATTAGCATAGCGTGTTAGCGTATTAGCATATTAGCATATTAGCATAGCATATTAGCATATTAGCATATTAGCATATTAGCATATTAGCATATTAGCATATTAGCATAGCATATTAGCATATTAGCATATTAGCATAGCATATTAGCATATTAGCATATTAGCATATTAGCATATTAGCGTATTAGCATATTAGCATATTAGCATATTAGCATATTAGCATAGCATGTTAGCGTATTAGCATATTAGCATATTAGCATATTAGCATATTAGCATATTAGCATAGCATAGCATATTAGCATATTATCATATTAGCATATTAGCATATTAGCATATAACATATTAGCATATTAGCATAGCATATTAGCATATTAGCATATTAGCATATTAGCATATTAGCATATTAGCATAGCATATTAGCATATTAGCATATTAGCATATTAGCATATTAGCATAGCGTGTTAGTGTATTAGCATATTAGCATATTAGCATAGCATATTAGCATATTAGCATATTAGCATATTAGCATATTAGCATATTAGTATAGCATATTAGCATATTAGCATATTAATATATTAGCATATTAGCATAGCATATTAGCATATTAGCATATTAGCATATTAGCATATTAGCATATTAGTATATTAGCATATTAGCATAGCATGTTAGCGTATTAGCATATTAGCATATTAGCATATTAGCATATTAGCATATTAGCATATTAGCATATTAGCATAGCATATTAGCATATTAGCATATTAGCATATTAGCATATTAGCATATTAGCATATTAGCTTATTAGCATATTAGCATATTAGCATAGCATATTAGCATATTAGCATATTAGCATATTAGCATATTAGCATATTAGCATAGCGTGTTAGCGTATTAGCATATTAGCATATTAGCATAGCATATTAGCATATTAGCATATTAGCATATTAGCATATTAGCATAGCATATTAGCATATTAGCATATTAGCATATTAGCGTATTAGCATATTAGCATATTAGCATATTAGCATATTAGCATATTAGCATAGCATGTTAGCGTATTAGCATATTAGCATATTAGCATATTAGCATAGCATAGCATATTAGCATATTATCATATTAGCATATTAGCATATTAGCATATTAGCATATTAGCATAGCATATTAGCATATTAGCATATTAGCATATTAGCATATTAGCATATTAGCATAGCATATTAGCATATTAGCATATTAGCATATTAGCATATTAGCATAGCGTGTTAGTGTATTAGCATATTAGCATATTAGCATAGCATATTAGCATATTAGCATATTAGCATATTAGCATATTAGCATATTAGCATATTAGCATATTAGTATAGCATATTAGCATATTAGCATATTAGCATAGCATATTAGCATATTAGCATATTAGCATATTAGCATATTAGCATAGCATATTAGCATATTAGCATATTAGCATATTAGCATAGCATATTAGCATATTAGCATATTAGCATATTAGCATATTAGCATATTAGCAATTAGCATAGCATGTTAGCGTATTAAGGTATTAGCATATTAGCATATTAGCATAGAATATTAGCATATTAGCATATTAGCATATTAGCATAGCATATTAGCATATTAGCATATTAGCATATTAGCATAGCATATTAGCATATTAGCATATTAGCATATTAGCATATTAGCATTGCATATTAGCATATTAGCATATTAGCATATTAGCATATTAGCATAGCATATTAGCATATTAGCATATTAGCATATTAACATATTAGCATATTAGCATAGCATATTAGCATATTAGCATATTAGCATAGCATATTAGCATATTAGCATATTAGCATATTAGCATATTAGCATATTAGCATATTAGCATAGCATATTAGCATATTAGCATATTAGCATAGCATATTAGCATATTAGCATATTAGTATATTAGCATATATTAGCATATTAGCATAGCATATTAGCATAGCGTGTTAGCGTATTAGCATATTAGCATATTAGTATAGCATATTAGCATATTAGCATAGCATATTAGCATATTAGCATAGCATATTAGCATATTAGCATATTAGCATATAGCATATTAGCATATTAGCATATTAGCATAGCGTGTTAGCATATTAGCGTATTAGCATATTAGCATATTAACATATTAGCATATTAGCATAGCATATTAGCATATTAGCATATTAGCATATTAGCATATTAGCATATTAGCATATTAGCATATTAGCATATTAGCATAGCATATTAGCATATTAGCATATTAGCATATAGCATATTAGCATATTAGCATATTAGCATTGCATATTAGCATATTAGCATTTTAGCATATTAGCATATTAGCATAGCATATTAGCATATTAGCATATTAGCATATTAACATATTAGCATATTAGCATATTAGCATATTAGCATAGCATATTAGCATATTAGCATATTAGCATATTAGCATAGCATATTAGCATAGCATATTAGCATAGCATATTAGCATATTAGCATATTAGCATAGCGTGTTAGTGTATTAGCATATTAGCATATTAGCATATTAGCATATTAGCATAGTATATTAGCATATTAGCATATTAGCATATTAGCATATTAGCATAGCATATTAGCATATTAGCATATTAGCATATTAGCATATTAGCATATTAGCATATTAGCATAGCATATTAGCATATTAGCATAGCATATTAGCATATTAGCTTAGCATATTAGCATATTAGCATATTAGCATATTAGCATAGCATATTAGCATGGCATATTAGCATATTAGCATATTAGCATATTAGCATAGCATATTAGCATATTAGCATATTAGCATATTAGCATAATTAGCATATTAGTATATTAGCATAGCATATTAGCATATTAGCATATTAGCATATTAGCATATTAGCATATTAGCATAGCTTAGCATATTAGCGTTTTAAAATATTAGCATATTAGCATATTAGCATATTAGCATATTAGCATATTAGCATATTAGCATATTAGCATATTAGCATATTAGCATAGCATATTAGCATATTAGCATATTAGCATATTAGCATATTAGCATATTAGCATATTAGCATATTAGCATATTAGCATAGCGTGTTAGCGTTATTAGCATATTAGCATATTAGCATAGCATATTAGCATATTAGCATATTAGCATATTAGCATATTAGCATATTAGCATTGCATATTAGCATATTAGCATATTAGCATATTAGCATATTAGCATAGCATATTAGCATATTAGCATATTAGCATATTAGCATATTAGCATATTAGCATATTAGCATAGCATATTAGCATATTAGCATATTAGCATATTAGCATATTAGCAATTAGCATATTAGCATATTAGCATATTAGCATATTAGCATATTAGCATATTAGCATATTAGCATATTAGCATATTAGCATAGCATATTAGCATAATTAGCATAGTATAGCATAGCATATTAGCATATTAGCATATTAGTATATTAGCATATTAGCATAGCATATTAGCATAGCGTGTTAGCGTATTAGCATATTAGCATATTAGCATAGCATATTAGCATATTAGCATAGCATATTAGCATATTAGCATAGCATATTAGCATATTAGCATATTAGCATATTAGCATATTAGCATATTAGCATATTAGCATAGCGTGTTAGCATATTAGCGTATTAGCATATTAGCATATTAACATATTAGCATATTAGCATAGCATATTAGCATATTAGCATATTAGCATATTAGCATATTAGCATAGCATATTAGCATATTAGCATATTAGCATATTAGCATATTAGCATATTAGCATTGCATATTAGCATATTAGCATATTAGCATATTAGCATATTAGCATAGCATATTAGCATATTAGCATATTAGCATAGCATATTAGCATATTAGCATATTAGCATATTAGCATCATTAGCATATTAGCATAGCATATTAGCATAGCATATTAGCATAGCATATTAGCATATTAGCATATTAGCATATTAGCATAGCGTGTTAGTGTATTAGCATATTAGCATATTAGCATATTAGCATATTAGCATAGCATATTAGCATATTAGCATATTAGCATATTAGCATATTAGCATAGCATATTAGCATATTAGCATATTAGCATATTAGCATATTAGCATATTAGCATATTAGCATAGCATATTAGCATATTAGCATAGCATATTAGCATATTAGCTTAGCATATTAGCATATTAGCATATTAGCATATTAGCATATTAGCATATTAGCATAGCATATTAGCATGGCATATTAGCATATTAGCATATTAGCATATTAGCATATTAGCATAGCATATTAGCATATTAGCATATTAGCATATTAGCATATTAGTATATTAGCATAGCATATTAGCATATTAGCATATTAGCATATTAGCATATTAGCATAGCTTAGCATATTAGCGTATTAAAATATTAGCATATTAGCATATTAGCATATTAGCATATTAGCATATTAGCATAGCATATTAGCATATTAGCATATTAGCATATTAGCATATTAGCATATTAGCATATTAGCATAGCATATTAGCATAGCATATTAGCATATTAGCATATTAGCATATTAGCATATCAGCATATTAGCATATTAGCATAGCATATTAGCATATTAGCATATTAGCATATTAGTATATTAGCATATTAGCATATTAGCATATTAGCATAGCATATTAGCATATTAGTATATTAGCATATTAGCATATTAGCATATTAGCATATTAGCATAGCGTGTTAGTGTATTAGCATATTAGCATATTAGCATAGCATATTAGCATATTAGCATATTAGCATATTAGCATATTAGCATAGCATATTAGCATATTAGCATATTAGCATATTAGCATATTAGCATAGCATATTAACATATTAGCATATTAGCATATTAGCATATTAGCATAGCATATTAGCATATTAGCATATTAGCATATTAGCATAGCATATTAGCATATTAGCATATTAGCATATTAGCATATTAGCATAGCATATTAGCATATTAGCATATTAGCATATTAGCATAGCATATTAGCATATTACCATATTAGCATATTAGCATATTAGCATATTAGCATAGCATATTAGCATATTAGCATATTAGCATATTAGCATAGCGTGTTAGCGTATTAGCATATTAGCATAGCATATTAGTATATTAGCATATTAGCATATTAGTATAGCATATTAGCATATTAGCATATTAGCATATTAGCATATTAGCATATTAGCATAGCATATTAGCATATTAGCATATTAGCATATTAGCATATTAGCATATTAGCATATTAGCATAGCATATTAGCATATTAGCATATTAGCATATTAGCATATTAGCATATTAGCATAGCATATTAGCATATTAGCATATTAGCATATTAGCATATAGCATATTAGCATATTAGCATAGCATATTAGCATATTAGCATATTAGCATATTAGCATATTAGCATAGCGTGTTAGCGTATTAGCATATTAGCATATTAGCATAGCATTTAGCATATTAGCATAGCATATTAGCATATTAGCATAGCAATATTAGCATATTAGCATATTAGCATATTAGCATATTAGCATATTAGCATAGCGTGTTAGCATATTAGCGTATTAGCATAATTAGCATATTAGCATATTAGCATATTAGCATAGCATATTAGCATATTAGCATATTAGCATAGCATATTAGCATATTAGCATATTAGCATATTAGCATATTAGCATATTAGCATATTAGCATAGCGTGTTAGTGTATTAGCATATTAGCATATTAGCATAGCATATTAGCATATTAGCATATTAGTATATTAGCATATTAGCATATTAGCATAGCATATTAGCATATTAGCATATTAGCATTAGCATATTAGCATATCAGCATTTTAGCATATTAGCATAGCATATTAGCATATTAGCATATTAGCATATTAGCATATTAGCATATTAGCATATTAGCATATAGCATAGCATATTAGCATATTAGCATATTAGCATATTAGCATATTAGCATATTAGCATAGCATATTAGCACATTAGCATATTAGCATATTAGCATATTAGCATATTAGTATATTAGCATAGCATATTATCATATTAGCATATTAGCATATTAGCATGGCATATTAGCATATTAGCATAGCATATTAGCATATTAGCTATAGCATATTAGCATATTAGCATATTAGCATATTAGCATATTAGCATATTAGCATATTAGCGTATAGCATATTAGCATATTAGCATATTAGCATATTAGCATATTAGCATAGCATATTAGCATATTAGCATATTAGCATATTAGCATATTAGCATAGCATATTAGCATAGCTTAGCATATTAGCATAATAGCATATTAGCATATTAGCATATTAGCATAGCATATTAGCATATTAGCATATTAGCATATTAGCATATTAGCATATTAGCATAGCGTGTTAGTGTATTAGCATATTAGCATATTAGCATATTAGCATATTAGCATATTAGCATAGCTTGTTAGCATATTAGCGTATTAGCATATTAGCATATTAGCATATTAGCATATTAGCATATTAGCATATTAGCATAGCATATTAGCATATTAGCATAATAGCATATTAGCATATTAGCATATTAGCATATTAGCATAGCATATTAGCATATTAGCATATTAGCATATTAGCATATTAGCATATTAGCATATTAGCATAGCGTGTTAGTGTATTAGCATATTAGCATATTAGCATATTAGCATATTAGCATATTAGCATATTAGCATAGCATATTAGCATATTAGCATATTAGCATATTAGCATATTAGCATAGCATATTAGCATATTAGCATATTAGCATATTAGCATATTAGCATAGCATATTAGCATATTAGCATATTAGCTTATTAGCATATTAGCATATTAGCATATTAGCATATTAGCATAGCATATTAGCATATTAGCATATTAGCATATTAGCATATTAGCATATTAGCATAGCATATTAGCATATTAGCATATTAGCATATTAGCATATTAGCATATTAGCATAGCATAGCATATTAGCATATTAGCATATTAGTATATTAGCATATTAGCATATTAGCATATTAGCATATTAGCATATTAGCATATTAGCATAGCATATTAGCATATTAGCATATTAGCATATTAGCATAGCATATTAGGATATTAGCATATTAGCATATTAGCATATTAGCATATTAGCATATTAGCATAGTATATTAGCATATTAGCATATTAGTATATTAGCATATTAGCATATTAGCATATTAGCATAGCATATTAGCATATTAGCATATTAGCATATTAGCATATTAGCATATTAGCGTATTAGCATATTAGCATATTAGCATATTAGCATATTAGCATATTAGCATAGCATATTAGCATATTAGCATATTAGCATATTAGCATATTAGCATATTAGCATATTAGCATATTAGCATAGCAAATTAGCATATTAGCATATTAGCATATTAGCATATTAGCATAGCATATTAGCATATTAGCATATTAGCATATTAGCATATTAGCATATTAGCATAGCGTGTTAGTGTATTAGCATATTAGCATATTAGCATATTAGCATATTAGCATATTAGCATATTAGCATATTAGCATATTAGCATATTAGCATAGCATATTAGCATATTAGCATATTAGCATATTAGCATATTAGCATATTAGCATATTAGCATATTAACATATTAGCATAGCATATTAGCAATTAGCATATTAGCATATTAGCATATTAGCATATTAGCATAGTATATTAGCATATAGCATATTAGCATATTAGCATATTAGCATATAGCATATTAGCATAGCATATTAGCATAGCATATTAGCATATTAGCATATTAGCATATTAGCATATAGCAGCATTTAGCATAGCGTGTTAGCGTATTAGCATATTAGCATATTAGCATAGCATATTAGCATAGCATATTAGCATATTAGCATATTAGCATATTAGCATATTAGCATATTAGCATAGCGTGTTAGTGTATTAGCATATTAGCATATTAGCATAGCATATTAGCATATTAGCATATTAGCATATTAGCATATTAGCATATTAGCATATTAGCATAGCATATTAGCATATTAGCATATTAGCATATTAGTATATTAGCATATTAGCATATTAGCATAGCATATTAGCATATTAGCATATTAGCATATTAGCATAGCATATTAGCATATTAGCATATTAGCATATTAGCATATTAGCATATTAGCATATTAGCATATTAGCATAGCATATTAGCATATTAGCATATTAGCATATTAGCATAGCATATTAGCATATTAGCATATTAGCATATTAGCATAGCATATTAGCATATTAGCATATTAGCATATTAGCATATTAGCATATTAGCATAGCATATTAGCATATTAGCATATTAGCATAGCATATTAGCATATTAGCATATTAGCATATTAGCATAGCGTGTTAGCGTATTAGCATATTAGCATATTAGCATAGCATATAGCATATTAGCATATTAGCATATTAGCATAGCATAGCGTGTTAGTGTATTAGCATATTAGCATATTAGCATAGCATATTAGCATATTAGCATATTAGCATATTAGCATATTAGCATATTAGCATAGCATATTAGCATATTAGCATATTAGCATATTAGCATATTAGCATATTAGCATAGCATATTAGCATATTAGCATATTAGCATATTAGCATATTAACATATTAGCATAGCCTATTAGATATTGCATATTAGCATATTAGCAATATTAGCATAGCATATTAGCATATTAGCATATTATATAGCATAGCATATTAGCATATTAGCATATTAGCATAGCATATTAGCATATTAGCATATTAGCATATTAGCATATTAACATATTAGCATATTAGCATAGCATATTAGCATAGCATATTAGCATATTAGCATATTAGCATATTAGCATATTAGCATAGCATATTAGCATATTAGCATATTAGCATATTAGCATAGCGTGTTAGCGTGTTAGCGTATTAGCATATTAGCATAGCATATTAGCATATTAGCATATTAGCATATTAGCATAGCATTATTAGCATATTAGCATATTAGCATATTAGCATATTAGCATATTAGCATATTAGCATAGCATATTAGCATATTAGCATATTAGCATATTAGCATATTAGCATAGCATATTAGCATATTAGCATATTAGCATATTAGCATATTAGCATATTAGCATATTAGCATATTAGCATAGCATATTAGCATATTAGCATATTAGCATATTAGCATATTAGCATATTAGCATATTAGCATAGCATATTAGCATATTAGCATATTAGCATATTAGCATATTAGCATATTAGCATAGCGTGTTAGCGTATTAGCATATTAGCATATTAGCATAGCATATTAGCATGGCATATTAGCATATTAGCATAGCATATTAGCATATTAGCATATTAGCATATTAGCATATTAGCATATTAGCATATTAGCATAGCGTGTTAGCATATTAACGTATTAGCATATTAGCATATTAGCATATTAGCATATTAGCATATTAGCATATTAGCATATTAGCATAGCATATTAGCATATTAGCATATTAGCATATTAGCATATTAGCATATTAGCATAGCGTGTTAGTGTATTAGCATATTAGCATATTAGCATAGCATATTAGCACATTAGCATATTAAGCATATTAGCATATTAGCATATTAGCAAAGCATATTAGCATATTAGCATATTAGCATATTAGCATATTAGCATATTAGCATAGCATATTAGCATATTAGCATATTAGCATATTAGCATATTAGCATAGCATATTAGCATATTAGCATAGAATATTAGCATATTAGCATATTAGCATATTAGCATATTAGCATAGCATATTAGCATATTAGCATATTAGCATTTTAGCATATTAGCGTATTAACATAGCATATTAGCATATTAGCATATTAGCATATTAGCATAGCATATTAGCATATTAGCATATTAGCATATTAACATATTAGCATAGCGTGTTAGTGTATTAGCATATTAGCATATTAGCATATTAGCATATTAGCATAGCATATTAGCATATTAGCATATTAGCATATTAGTATAGCATATTAGCATATTAGCATATTAGCATATTAGCATATTAGCTTAGCATATTAGCATAGCGTGTTAGCGTATTAGCATATTAGCATATTAGCATATTAACATATTAGCATATTAGCATATTAGCATATTAGCATAGCATATTAGCATATTAGCATATTAGCATATTAGCATAGCATATTAGCATATTAGCATATTAGCATAGCATATTAGCATATTAGCATATTAACATATTAGCATATTAGCATATTAGCATATTAGCATATTAGCATATTAGCATATTAGCATATTAGCATATTAGCATAGCAGCATAGCATATTAGCATATTAGCATATTAGCATATTAGCATAGCATATTAGCATATTAGCATATTAGTATATTAGCATATTAGCATATTAGCATAGCATATTAGCATATTAGCATATTAGCATATTAGCATATTAGCATAGCAGTATAGCATATTAGCATATTAGCATATTAGCATATTAGCATAGCAGCATATTAGCATATTAGCATATTAGCATAGCATGTTAGCGTATTAGCATATTAGCATATTAGCATATTAGCATATTAGCATAGCATATTAGCATATTAGCATATTAGCATATTAGCATATTAGCATATTAGCATAGCATATTAGCATATTAGCATATTAGCATATTAGCGTATTAGCATATTAGCATATTAGCATATTAGCATATTAGCATATTAGTATAGCATATTAGCATATTAGCATATTAGCATATTAGCATATTAGCATATTAGCATATTAGCATATTAGCATATTAGCTTATTAGCATATTAGCATATTAGCATATTAACATATTAGCATATTAGCATAGCATATTAGCATATTAGCATATTAGCATATTAGCATATTAGCATAGCGTGTTAGTGTATTAGCATATTAGCATATTAGCATAGCATATTAGCATATTAGCATATTAGCATATTAGCATATTAGCATATTAGCATATTAGCATATTAGCATATTAGTATAGCATATTAGCATATTAGCATATTAGCATATTAGCATATTAGCATATTAGCATAGTATATTAGCATAGCATATTAGCATATTAGCATATTAGCATATTAGCATAGCATATTAGCATATTAGCATATTAGCATAGCATATTAGCATATTAGGCATATTAGCATATTAGCATAGCATGTTAGCGTATTAGCGTATTAGCATATTAGCATAGCGTATTAGCGTATTAGCATATTAGCATATTAGCATAGAATATTAGCATATTAGCATATTAGCATATTAGCATATTAGCATATTAGCATAGCATATTAGCATATTAGCATATTAGCATATTAGCATATTAGCATATTAGCATAGCATATTAGCATATTAGCATATTAGCATATTAGCATAGCGTGTTAGTGTATTAGCATATTAGCATATTAGCATATTAGCATATTAGCATATTAGCATATTAGCATATTAGCATATTAGCATAGCATATTAGCATATTAGCATATTAGCATATTAGCATAGCATATTAGCATATTAGCATATTAGCATAGCATATTAGCATATTAGCATATTAGCATAGCATATTAGCATATTAGCATATTAGCATAGCATATTAGCATATTAGCATATTAGCATATTAGCATAGCATATTAGCATATTAGCATATTAGCATATTAGCATAGCATATTAGCATATTAGCATATTAGCATATTAGCATAGCATATTAGCATATTAGCATATTAGCATATTAGCATATTAGCATATTAGCATATTAGCATAGCATGTTAGCGTATTAGCATATTAGTATATTAGCATATTAGCATATTAGCATATTAGCATATTAGCATATTAGTATATTAGCATATTAGCATATTCGCATATTAGCATAGCATATTAGCAAATTAGTATATTAGCATATTAGCATATTAGCATATTAGTATATTAGCATATTAGCATATTAGCATAGCATATTAGCATAGCATATTAGCATAGCATATTAGCATATTAGCATATTAGCATATTAGCATATTAACATAGCATATTAGCATATTAGCATATTAGCATATTAGCATATTAGCATAGCATATTAGCATATTAGCATATTAGCATATTAGCATATTAGCATATTAGCATATTAGCATATTAGCATAGCATATTAGCATATTAGCATATTAGCATATTAGCATATTAGCATAGCATATTAGCATATTAGCATATTAGCATATTAGCATATTAGCATAGCATATTAGCATATTAGCATATTAGCGTATTAGCATAGCATATTAGCATATTAGCATATTAGCATATTAGCATATTAGCATATTAGCATAGCATATTAGCATATTAGCATATTAGCATATTAGCGTATTAGCATATTAGCATATTAGCATATTAGCATATTAGCATAGCATATTAGCATATTAGCATATTAGCATATTAGCATATTAGCATATTAGCATAGCATATTAGCATATTAGCATATTAGCATATTAGCATATTAGCATATTAGCATATTAGCATATTAGCATAGCGTGTTAGTGTATTAGCATATTAGCATATTAGCATAGTATATTAGCATATTAGCATATTAGCATATTAGCATATTAGCATATTAGCATATTAGCATAGCGATATTAGCATATTAGCATATTAGCATATTAGCATATTAGCATATTAGCATAGCATGTTAGCGTATTAGCATATTAGCATATTAGCATATTAGCATATTAGCATATTAGCATAGCATATTAGCATATTAGCATATTAGCATATTAGCATATTAGCTTATTAGCATATTAGCATATTAGAATATTAGCATATTAGCATATTAGCATATTAGCATAGCGTGTTAGCGTATTAGCATATTAGCATATTAGCATAGCATATTAGCATATTAGCATATTAGCATATTAGCATATTAGCATATTAGCATATTAGCATATTAGCATATTAGCATATTAGCATATTAGCATATTAGCATAGCGTGTTCGCATATTAGCGTATTAGCATATTAGCATATTAGCATATTAGCATATTAGCATATTAGCATAGCATATTAGCATATTAGCATATTAGCATATTAGCATATTAGCATATTAGCATAGCATATTAGCATAGCATATTAGCATATTAGCATATTAGCATATTAGCATAGCGTGTTAGTGTATTAGCATATTAGCATATTAGCATAGCATATTAGCATATTTAGCATATTAGCATATTAGCATATTAGCATATTCATAGCATATTAGCATATTAGCATATTAGCATATTAGCATATTAACATATTAGCATATTAGCATAGCATATTAGCATATTAGCATATTAGCAGATTTGTATATTAGCATATTAGCATAGCATATTAGCATATTAGCATATTAGCATATTAGCATATTAACATATTAGCATATTAGCATAGCATATTAGCATATTAGCATATTAGCAGATTTGTATATTAGCATATTAGCTTATTAGCATATTAGCATATTAGCATATTAACATATTAGCATATTAGCATAGCATATTAGCATATTAACATATTAGCATATTAGCATATTAGCATATTAGCTTATTAGCATATTAGCATATTAGCATAGCATATTAGCATATTAGCATATTAGCATATTAGCATATTAGCATAGCGTGTTAGCGTATTAGCATATTAGCATATTAGCATAGCATATTAGCATATTAGCATATTAGCATATTAGCATATTAGCATAGCATATTAGCATATTAGCATATTAGCATATTAGCGTATTAGCATATTAGCATATTAGCATATTAGCATATTAGCATAGCATGTTAGCGATATTAGCATATTAGCATATTAGCATATTAGCATATTAGCATAGCATAGCATATTAGCATATTATCATATTAGCATATTAGCATATTAGCATATTAGCATATTAGCATAGCATATTAGCATATTAGCATATTAGCATATTAGCATATGAGCATATTAGCATAGCATGTTAGCGATTAGCATATTAGCATATTAGCATATTAGCATATTAGCATATTAGCATATTAGCATTAGCATATTAGCATATTAGCATATTAAGCATATTAGCTTATTAGCATATTAGCATATTAGAATATTAGCATATTAGCATATTAGCATATTAGCATAGCGTGTTAGCGTATTAGCATATTAGCATATTAGCATAGCATATTAGCATATTAGCATATTAGCATATTAGCATATTAGCATATTAGCATTTAGCATAGCATATTAGCATATTAGCATATTAGCATAGCATATTAGCATATTAGCATATTAGCATATTAGCATATTAGCGTATTAGCATATTAGCATATTAGCATATTAGCATATTAGCATAGCATGTTAGCGTATTAGCATATTAGCATATTAGCATATTAGCATATTAGCATAGCATAGCATATTAGCATATTATCATATTAGCATATTAGCATATTAGCATATTAACATATTAGCATATTAGCATAGCATATTAGCATATTAGCATATTAGCATATTAGCATATTAGCATATTAGCATAGCATATTAGCATATTAGCATATTAGCATATTAGCATATTAG
>NW_026043598.1:0-33909 GCF_023856365.1 Brienomyrus brachyistius
GTTCAACCCGTGACTGTCTTCCTGCAGGAGGACGGCACCAGCACCCAATCCCCTGGCATCTACTTCTAACTTGAACGGTTTGGCAAAGTCGGGGGCAGCTAGGACGGGGGAACTACTGAGCAACATTTTCACCGAATCGAAAGCACTCTGGCAGTCTGGGGACCACACAAATGGCACCCCCTTACGAAGCAAGTGAGTAAGGGGCATGACAACCTCTGAGAAATTTCGGCAGAAACAACGGTAATACCCTGCCATCCCGAGGAACCCGCTTCAGCTCTCGCGGCGTCTTCGGAACGGGGAATAAACGGATAGCCTGGACTTTTATGTCCAGGGGCTTAACCTCGCCTCGACCCACTAATTTCCCCAAATAGCTGACCCTGCCCTGTCCGAATTCACATTTTTCGAGGTTGAGCACCAGCGAAGCCTTTTGTAACCGAACAAACACCTGTTCAAGGGAACTCACATGCTGTTCCCACGAGTCGGAATAAATCACCACATCATCTAGGTAAGCCTCACAATTTTGGACACCACATAATACTTTATGCATCAGCCGCTGGAAGGTGGCTGGGGCATTCCGTAATCCGAAGGGCATGACTGTATATTGGAGGAAGGTGTCAGGGGTAGCGAACGCGGAAATCTCTGAAGCACGGGGGGTCAGTGGAACTTGCCAATAGCCCTTTAATAGGTCCAACTTAGTCACGTATTTTGCAGAACCGATACGGTCAACACAGTCTTCCATACGAGGCAGGGGGTAAGCATCTGGACGAGTCACGGCATTAACCTTCCGATAATCCGTGCAGAACCGGAACGTCCCATCCGGTTTGGGAACAAGCAGGCACGGGGAACACCAAGGACTATTGCTGGGAACAGCAAGACCCGTCTCTACCAGGTAAGCGGTCTCTCGAGATAACACAGCTCTCTTCCGGGGTTGACCCGGTAGGGATGCTGCTTAACGGGAGCGTGATCACCAACGTCGATATCATGTTCTCCAGCAGGGGTACGCGAAGGGGTATCAGCGAACAGGGGTCGGAAGCGATCTACTAGGGACAAAATGTCAGTTTGGGCTGACCCAGGTAAGTGGCTGAGCCGGGACGTAAGGTTTTGCAGAGCCTCTGAGTTAGGAAGGCGAGCACAGGGGAGACAATTCCTACCGAGGTGCAAGTCATCAGTCTCTGGCGAGTACTTACTGAGAGACACGACGCCCACAGGAGCGGGGACCGGAACAGAAGTAGGCGAGGGGACGGGGACCGAGCGATCAAGGTACGGTTTCAACATATTTATGTGGCACACGCGAGTCTTCCTCCTACGGTTTGGGGTCTCTACAACATAGTTGGTGGGGCTAAGCCTTTCTAGTACAACATATGGACCTGAGAATCGGGCGCTAAGGGAGGAACCGGGCAACGGGAGAAGGACTAAGACACGATCACCAGGTTGGAAACACCGGGGTTTTGCAGACTTATCAAATTGCCCTTTCATTTCTTCTGTGCTATTCCCAGAGACTGTCGAGCCAATTCCCTAGCTGTCGACATCCGGTCCCGAAGGGATTTCACAAACTTGGACACATCCTGCGTAGAGGAGGACGCATCGGGGGATAACCACTGCTCCTGTAACGCCTTCAGGGGACCTCGAACAGTGTGGCCAAAGACAAGTCCAGCAGGACTAAACCCGGTCGATTCTTGGACAGCATCGCGTATTGCAAAAAGTAGAAGGGGCACTCCCTCATCCCACTCTCTCCCTGCATCTAAACAAAAGGTACGAAGCATATTTTTGAAGGTTTGATGGAAACGCTCCAGCGCCCCTTGGCTCTCAGGGTGATAGGCGCTGGAGACGGTATGACGTATTCCTAGCTCGCGAACAACTTGTGCGAATAACTTCGACATGAAGTTCGTGCCTTGGTCGGATTGCACACACTTAGGCAGCCCAAAAGTAGTGAAGAACTTAATTAACTGCTTTACTATGACGGGAGTCCGGAGACTACGGACAGGAATAGCTTCCGGGAAACGAGTGGCGGCACACATGAGGGTGAACAAATACATGTTACCCGAACGAGTTTTTTGGCAATGGACCTACGCAATCGATCAACACACGCTCAAAAGGTTCGCCAATAGCCGGTACCGGATGTAATGGAACCGGTACAATAGCTTGGTTCGGTTTACCTACCAGCTGACACACACGACAGGTTTTACAATATCTCTTCACGTCCGTATTAACACCTGGCCAAAAAAAATATGCTAAGAGTCGATTTAAGGTTTTTCTAATTCCAAGATGCCCCGAACACGGGTGGTCATGAGCGAGAGACAACACATAATCCCGATATAACCCAGGGACTACCACCTGAAATACATTAGCCCACTCAAAAGGCGAGTCCGGAGGGGTCCATTTCCTCATTAATACCTGGTTGCGGTAGAAATAGGCTGTGGGGTGGTTCTTTAATTCTTTCTTGTTCACAGCGGAGGTACGACACGCTTCCAATGACAAATCCTCCGCCTGTGCCTTGGTCAAAGCGTCCGTAGTGGAAGGGACCTCAGGGGACACAGCAGGTTCCACGGAGACCAGGGAGTCCGAGTCACAAGTCGAAGGTGTTGGGTCGGACATAAATGTCTCAGCCAGCTGAACGTCGGCGAACTTGCGCTGCTGGGCCCGTGTCAGCACACAAGCCAGGAACACCTGGGGCAGTTCCGCCGCAACGTCATCGGCGCAGATCTCCGGCTCTGGGGCAACTTCAGGAAGGGGAACGATCCTTTTCCCCGCAATGTCATTCCCAGAATGAACGTGACCCCTGGAACAGGTAGCTGGGACTGGACCGCAACACGCACAAGTCCGGAGAAATCAGGAGTACATAAATATACAGTATGCAACGGAACCGCAGCCACACACAGATCGATACCTTGCACCAGTACGTCGGTGCCACAGTAAGTGGTACCATCTAAAGGTAAAATTCCTTCAATTACGAAAGACTGGGCCGCTCCCGTATCCCGTAGGATAGTTACCGGGTGACGTACCCCGTCTTCACCGAGCGACACAGAACCAGGAAACACAAATGGCTGGAATGTAGGTTCAACAGTTTCACATGTCGGTAATACATTAACACGAGCTGCGATCTGCACCTTTTCTGGTCGCTGCACGGGTCTCTTTACGTTTAAGAGCGGGACAAACAGAAATTATGTGACCCACCTCATGGCAATAGAAACACTCTCTTTTCTCACAGGTGGTGAATAAGAAGCGGACGAAGGAGAGGATATCACAGGACGGGAACCGAGTTTGCGAGGCAAAGGGGTTGGGGTAAACACAGTCTTATGGGTCAGAATAAAATTCATCAGCCAGAGTAGCAGCTAAAGCTAAACATGTTACCTTTTGTTCATTCAAGTATACTACTACCCGATCATGAACACAATTTTTAAATTCCTCTAACAGCAATAGTTCCTTGAGTTGCTCAAAGTTGGTAACACCACACGCAGCACACCACTTGTCAAACAACAAAGCTTTCTCACGGGCAAACTCAACATGGGTTTGGCTGGCGGTTTTAACCAGCTTCCGGAAATTCTGCCGGTAAGCCTCAGGTACTAATTCATACGCCCTTAATACGGTAGCCTTAACAATGTCATAATCAAGACTCTGGGCTAACGCCAGAGCCGAGCAAACTTCCTGAGCTTTCCCCACTAACTTGCATTGCAGAAGCAATGACCACAAATGTCTAGGCCAGTTCAAGGTCGTAGCAATCTTCTCAAACATAGCGAAGTAAGCATCCACCTCATTCTCCCGAAACACAGGAACAAGAGCGATATGGCGACTAACATCAAAGTCAGAATTTCTACCTCCAATTTCCTGGGAGACTGGTGAACCTGAGGGAGAACGAAGGCTAGACCGAGGAGCGTCTGGGGCTCATCAGCCTGGTCACGGGCGGGCAGGTCGGCTTGAGGGGTTGTACGTGGTGATTGTACTCGACGCGGAAGGGGAACAGGTTTTGTTCACCCATACCCATTCTGCGCAGTGCCACCTCCTTGTCAGCTTCAACCTCCACTTCCCGGACACGGAGTAACTGAGCCTGGTACTCCTGCCTTTTAATCTCCAGTTCCAGCTCCCTAAGTCGAATTGTCAGCAGCAGATCCTCCCTCGCTGAGCGTGGATCGCCGAGATCCATGCGGATCCCTGTTCCCAGATCAACGCTGCTGGCTTCCGCCGTAGCTGTCAACGGTACGGAAGTGGGTGCAACACTCGGCGAGCCGCCTAACTCGGGTAGGATACCCTGCCGAATCAGCTCGTCCTGCAACGCTTGCTTTATAACCCGCTTAGAGGCTTCAGCGGGGACCGAAACATTAAAGAAGTCTGCTATTCCTAGCAGATCGTCCTTACGGCACTTATCAAACTGTTCGAGTGTGGGGTAGAGGGTGAAAGCAACGAGATCGAACCGAGCCATTTCCACCACACAACCAGACACCCCCCCACACAAAATAAACCGCCAGGCAAACACCAGAAAAAAGAAAGGAACGGACGAGCCCCCCAATTTCTGTTACGATCCTCAGTCTAGGGTTGAGGACCGCCAGAAAGGTAAAGGGAAAGGAGAGGGGGAAAACGAGACAACCAGGGTATGGGAAAAGGGAACACGGGAACACAAAGGGATCTTTTTTTGTATTTTTTATGTTTATTCACAAAGACCTTCACACACAATAGGGCAACAGACTTCGGGAGTGACACCGCAAAACAATAAACAAAACACCACTAACGAATACGTCCCAAACTAAGCTAACTCTAAACGAAAAGAAAATGACACAGACTAATCCTAACTCCCTAACCAAAACACAGAATAAGCAACACGTACGCAAACCAAAACAGCCGTCACTGTTTCACAGACCTCTCGGCCACCCAGTAATCTGTAACTTTAGTGCTGAAAGCCTGACAGTGAGTGTATCATGTGAGGCAGCTGTGGAAATACAGACTCTCGTCTGTGCCACAAAAAACCTTCTACAGCGGCAATGTGGGATCTGTGCTCTCCGGGAGCATAACTGCTCGGTACGGCAGCTCCAGCTCTGAGGGCCGCCGAGTCCCGCTGAGGGTGATACGATGCGCCCAGAGAATCACCAGGACAGAACTGCCGCCCTGCATAAGTCCCCGGGGCCTTATGGCCGGGACTGAGAGGCCGAGGAGAAGCTTCTACCCCCGGCCAGTAGGATCATTAACATCACAGATTAAAAGCTAAAATATGCTATAACTACAATCTGTACTTTAAACATTTCTACATATTTTTTATACATTTTCATCTTTACTTTTTATATACCTTTTATTGTTATATTTTCTTATTATCTTTCTGTAGTTTCAGTACTTCTTTTGTTAATTCACGTTGTTTAATTTTGATGTCCTTTTACTAGTGTGTTTATTACACCGACTGGAGTAACGACAATTTCATTTCGCTGCCAGTGTACCACTACATTTGTACGACAAATAAAAATCTTGAATTTATTGTGTTACCCCCCCATCACATTGTTTAATGTGTTCCTCATGAATTTCATTGTTTTTTCTCAAAATAAACACGTATTCCAATTTTGGTTCTTGCAACACATTTCCAAAAAAGTTGGGACAGGAGCGATTTAGGGCCAGTAGTGAGGTAAATTGGTTAAATAATGATGTGATTTGAAACAAGTGATGTCAACAGGTGATTGTAATTATGATTTGGTACAAAAACAGCACAAATACGTGAGAAAATTATTGAAATGTTTAAAAACAATGTTCCTCAAAGAACGACAGGAAGAGATTTGGATATTTCACCTTCATCAGTGCATACCATAATTAAAAGATTGAAGGAATCTGAAGCAATTTCAGTGCGTAAAGGACAAGGAAGCAAGCCTAAGTTGAACTACCGTGATCTCCGATCCCTCAGCATCCCACTGCATCAAGAAACGTCATTCTTCTATAAGCGATATGACCACATATGACTACTTTGGCAAACCTTTGTCAAGTACCACAATACGTAGTTACATCCACAAATGCCAGTTAAAAACTGTACTGTGCCAAAAGCAAGCCCCATCTTAACAGTGTCCAGAAGCGCCGTCGGCTTCTCTGGGCTCAGAACGCATCTGAGTTGGACCATCACACAGTGGAAACGTGTACTGTGGTCAGATGAATCAGTATTTCAGGTATTTTTTGTGAGAAATGGATGCCGTGTGCTCCAGACCAAAGAAGAAAAGGATCACCCATACTGTTACCAGCAATAAGTCCAAAAGCCAGGGTCTGTCATGGTATGGGGTTGTGTCAGTGCCCTTGGCAAAGGTAACTTGCAGTTCTGTGATGGCACCATTAATGCTGAAACGTACATAGAGATTTTGGAGCACAATATGTTACCTTCAAGAAGACATTTTTTCCAGGGACGCCCATGCATTTTTCAACAAACAATGCGAAACCACATTCTGCACACATTACAAAGTCCTGGCTGTGGAGGAAGAGGGTATGGGTACTTGACTGCCTGCAGTCCCGACCTGTCTCCAATAGAGAATGTGTGGTTCATTTTGAAGCGCAATATGTGACAACGAAGACCCCCGTACTGTTGTCCGCTTTAAGACTTGTTTGCAGGAAGAATGGGACAAAATTACACCTGAAACACTACATCACTTGGTGTCTTCAGTCCCTAAATGTCTTTTAAGTGTTGTGAAAAGGAATGGCGACATTACAAAGTACTAAATGCTTTACTGTCCCAACTTTTTTTGAAATGTGTTCTAAGAACCAAAATTGGAATACGTGTTTGAAAAAGAACAATGGAAATTCACGAGGAACACATTAAATAATGTGCTGTTGTATTGTTTTCAATGTAATACAGGTCAAAGATAATTTAACAAAGTGCTGTTTTCAGTTTGATTTTCATTTTACATACCATCCCAACTTTTTCTGATTTGGCGTTGTAAAATGTGAACACAAAAGCTTTTTTTGTGTGAACATTATAAAACAGATTAATTCGTATTAAACAATTTCAAAGACATAGACATCTAATATGTGTGTGTCTGTGAGAGAGAGCATTTCAATTAATGCCTATAGTTCAATATTGTTATATGTGCTGAATTTCATGGTCATCATTTTGGAAAAAAAGCTACCTAAACCATACGGGACTTAGAAATGGGTTAAAACTGACAGGACGATACCAGATATCAAATTGTATAGTTAGGATGAATGTACTGTTAAACATCAGCACCATTGGAGGAGTCATGCATGGTGAGGCAGGGGGATATCTGTACATTAATGGGCGATGCATTACTGGGGATCTTTGGCGCCACCTTTTTGACCAGTTACAGTCGTCATCAACATTAAAAAAACATTTCCATTTCCACTGCGTGAAAAAAACAAATTGCACCCTATTTATAGAGTGGGGAGACTACTTTTTGCAAGGATTTATATCTCCTGAAATTGCTTCTTCACAGATAAGCACCAGAATGTTCTTTTCCCAGATGGTAGTAGGGACAAAATCTCCTAACACTGATAATTCTGACCATACACAAATTTTTATTTTTCTGCGTCTTGCGATTTTATCGTATCAAAAATAACCAGTAAATCCTATTATTATCCTGCTACCCCCACTCTAACCAAAACTCATGAAATGATATGATACATTTGGAGGAGGAAGATTTCTAATTGATCCTTTATACCCACCAACCAGACCAGTATAAGAAGCTGTATGATGTAAAGCCTCTTTAAATGGGTACAGACTACTTCCGTTTATTGTAATAAGTATCTCATAAATTTGACTTTACACTTTTGCATGGTATTGATAGATTTTGAAAGTTAATTACTTAACACAATTCTTATTAAAATTGTTCATTATACAACCTGAATGTCTCAAGGTAGCACATTAGTACAAAAGACGCTGTATGATGTATTATTGTAGCAGTCAGATGTTATTTTAACCAATGTACAGGTTTACCTTTAATTTAATTCTACAAACATAATCAAAATCACTTGTGAAAAAGACATTTAGTCATTTACTAAGGCAGATACAACCTGTGGAAGCACAGCTAAAAGCATACCATCACCCATTATAGAGTGACCCATTGTCTTTGTAACTGAGTAATCACAACTAAGTGCAATTTACTATAATGAAACTGTACACAGAAACTGTAAAGGCAAAGGTAATTTATTATGATGAAATGCTTCCAAAATGCCCAGTGTGCTTCAGCGTTTCTCCTTTTCTCCAGTCGTCGACAGGTCCTGTGTTTATTAGGTGATCTGTGATGTAGGAGATCCTGAGAATGACTGCTGCTCCAAGGATGATTGGCAGGTGGCTTTTCCCAGGAACAGCGGGCTGGAGATGTAAAGGTGGGATGGAGAAAATAAAGTGTAGGGGAATACAGAGTACAAACAACCATAAGAAAACACACGGCCCATGGCCATATGTCCACAAGACAACCACCCCGCCCAACCCGAGAGGGAGCCTACGAGGGACTAAGGGGGGCCCAACCCCTGTAAAAGGAGGTCCGCAGAGGGGGGACAGACAGCGAGCCCCCCAGTCCCTCCCGCAAGCCCTCCACCGAGGGAAGCGGGTCCAGGGCCAAAGGGCCCCATCAACCGGGAACACTCCCCTGGCGGACGGGTCCCCCCCAGTCCGCTCCCCCGGCAGGACGGATCACCGCCCACTGTAGCGACCCCGGCACGTCCCCCCCCTCCCCGACACTGCAGGATGATCTAAGGGAGACCCATACAAACAAAGTGCACCCCCCCCCCACCACCCAGGAGCGGACCTGCGTCAACTGGGGAGCGGCAGACCCCCCGCCCAGCCCAGACCGAACCCTACAATTCGCCTAGAAGGGCTCAGAGCATCCCTAGATACCCCGGACCCGCCTGCCAGGGCCCCACCACGGCGCAGCAGAGCCAAGGACCACCCAGCCGCAGCCCACAAGAGGAGACGGCCCACACCGGCCAGGGCCATCTTCTACCTGCTGGGCCACCCCACACGCGCAGGGCCAGAGACAGAGAGTTAGGGGGGACCCCTCAGCCCCCACTGATTCCCCGTCCCATGTTAATGTGAAGTGTGCATGTACAAGTGTGAGAGAGTTGTGTGTTTATGTCTACAATGCATTAAAATTAGTGGGTGCAGATCGAGTATGAGGGCCCACCACTGGCAGATGGCAGAGTCCCCCCATCCCCCTCCCTGCACCCCAAGGCCCTAATGTAGCATGGACTGTGTATATAACTAAAGTGCAAAAAGCAGGTGAACAGTCGAGGCACGGGCACCCCACCGCTGGCAGACGGCAGAACCCCACCTGCCTATACCCACCTCCTCAGCCCTAGTGTCATGTGGTGTCTAATGTGCAAGTAAAACCTCCTCACTGCCCTCAAAGCTCTAGTGTTGTATGAAATGTGATGTCCGGCCCAGGGGAGCAATAAGGGCGTGCAGGAGTGGGCCCCCCCCGGCACCGGGGGCCAGATCCCCGACTGGCCCCGATTAGGCCCCGATTAGTCCTCATCCCCGACCCCACACAACCGGCAGGGGCGGCCAACCGAGGGGGTTCAGGGGCGCCACATTAACAATTGTTAATAAACATTCCACTATACATCTCAAAATTTAGCACACTTAATTCATTATCTTTGATACTGTTTCAAACATTTAATGTTCCCCAAAGCAGCAGCAGAAGAACCACAGCTTCATCTTCCTTGTATTTTGGCTCTTCTCTGTGTCAAGAGCTCTACAAGCTCAACTTTAATATTAATTTTCCACCACTTCTACATCTTCTATCTATACCAGACCCACATCTATCTCTACACCGCCAGTTTCCTCTCTGAAGAGTCTCAGAAACAATGCCAGCATTGCCTATCACTCTCACACCCTCCCCTCCCTTACACCAGTCCGTCACACCTCCCAGTCCCCCCATAACCTCCCCAGCCTGGACAGTGGGGGGTGTCGCTGGTGAGCACTCCTCCAAACCTTTCCTCTCTCCCCAGTCGATCACCTCGTCCACAGGTCCCAGCTCCCCAGTGCTGGGTCGTTGGTCCAGAAACAGCTTTCGGAATTTTCATTCTGGTTAACATAATTAACTAGCCGTCTGTGATACTCTCAAAGCCAAACTAGACACTGTGTATTTTCAACGTACTCCAACATTTGCTAAATGCTATTCACCAAGAATGCCTATGGAAAGGGATGGAGCCTTCATTGGCTGCTCGTGGCATCGAGGCTACTCCGATAGAAGCGGCAAATTGCTAAAACTGTTTCACAACCTATACAGTAACGCTGGCGAAATCAGGACGCTGCTTCGGTACGTTATAACATCGCCATGGTAATGAACCCAGCAAACGGTTAATCTTACTTCAACAACATGGGACATTTAAAAAGTAAACGTATAGGGGCTCTTTTCAGAATAACATCTTCAGATGAAACGCATTAGCACAGACCGGATGAGTAAAACCAATCATATCAACCATAAGGCTACAATTTAAATATAAACAATCACATTACGAAAAATGGCCACAGCATCTACAGTTTAAGCTACTAATTTTAAATATATTTCAATTATATTTTGCGGCAATATTTGCATGAACTATATCACGACATACAATGAAATATATAATTAACTATGCTAACAAAACATAATCTGAAGAAATAGCAAGAAACATAGGAAGAGATGCTTCTCACCGCTGCGCCATCGCTCTGTCAGAAAGTTTATGTTCAAACTGCACTGATTTTGTTTCTATGGAAACCAGCGAAATTTTTCATTGGTCGAAAGGATGAAGATATGTACTGACGCCATTTTCAACGAATGAAAACGAGAATTAATTGTCAGGGCGGGACGAATTTGAAGGTGAACCAATCAATAGTAGTATGTTTAGCTCGTGCTTGTTTTGGCTGAGCGTGATTGGATTTGTTGATCTAACCGCCTTCAAGCCCGTAAACCATGTATCTACTTGTCAATGGGAAACCACGCAGTTCTGTCTATAAATACTGACTGTAATTTTTTTATGACATTATGTCTTTGCTACGCAGTATTACGGTAATGCGTAATACCGCGATGTTTGGGGTGCCCCGCTGTTTTTTTTCCATAGCTGACGAACGCAATTAGCATTTTAGCCACGTTGGTAGGTACGCTTTTGAGAAAGAACACTATAGTTCTTGTTATTCACATTCTGTGTCCTGGTGTTTTTAATTTCTCATAATGTGAACAATGATATGTCATATACAAGTTTTTTGAGAGACTAAATTTTGGTTTGATTTATAATTTATTTAATGGTAAATAAAGTTCTTATATAGCCATTTTAGAATTAGTGCAGTCTTTCGTTTAGAATTAGCGCAATATTCTTAAAAACTGCATGTTCAAACCAAACGCCATGCCATAATAACTGCTTTACAGATATTTCTTTCAGTAATCTATGGAGGGTATACTGTAGGTAGGCCTGTTTGTGTGTGTGTGTTGTGTGCGCGCGTTTGGGTGGGTGGTTATGTACATAGTGCTATAAAAACATGTTATTTTGACTTTGTAGGGACATGTTTTCGTTCCCGAAAGTAAGAAGATACTGAATTTTATTAAATTCTTTGAATGCAGCCAAAGGAATAATTCAAAAAGTCTTGCATTTTATTTGGTTGCTTACTGTTACTGCTTGGTAACTACTGCAATGTTTAAGGTTGCCATAGTTAGGATTGGGGTTACGCCCCATACAAATGAATGGAGAATCCCCACAAAGATTCAAATACCTACTCTGTGTGTGTGTGTGGATTAGGTGTATATTACATTGTGGGGACCAAATGTCCCCCACAATGTGACAAAAACCTGTTATTTTGATGTTTTGGGGGGCATTTTCAGGTACTCACAAAGATCTGTAAATACAGTCAAAAACTAAAAATGCCAAAAGTCTTGTATTTGGTTTGGTTACATATGGTTAAGGTTAGGGGTTGGTAGGGGTTAAAGTTGTCATGTTGGGATTACAGTTTTCCCATAGAAATGAATGGAGAGTCCCCCACGAAGATATAATTACACAGCTGTGTGTGTGTGTGTGTTGTGTGTGGGTAATCAGATCAGTCCCTGAGAGTTCAGTAGTCAGGCGCCATGTTTCTGAGTCTGGTTGTGGAGGCCTGAATGCTTTTCCAGATGCCAGAGTGAAAAGATTATGTGAGGGGTGGGTGCGGTCATCCACAATGTTGGTGGCTTTGCGGATGGAGCGTGTGATGTGAATGTCCATGATGGAGGGGAGAGAGACTCTAATAATCTTCTCAGCTATCCTCACTATCCGCTGGTCTTATGATCTGAGGCGAGGCAGTTCCCAAATCAGACCGTGATGCAGCTGCTCAGGATGCTCTCAGTAGTTCCCCAGTAAAATGTTGTGAGGATGGGAGATGGACTTTTCTCAGCTTCCGCTGAAAGTAGAGGTGCTGCTGTGCTTTCTTGACTATGGAGCCTGTGTTGAGACAAACTTGTGTGTTGTTTTTGTTTGTCACATAGTGTAAAAATTGCCTAAGGAATCAAAAATGTGGTTCCATGGGGTTCCAGACAGTGACCTTTTTTGGAGGACAGTGAGACTAAATTTTATACCTAGGGTGCACCAGTTATGACATTGGTCAGGTAGGCTGTGGTCTGTTAGTTGGTGACAAGTGGCTGGTGATCCATGCAACCCAAGCAGAAGTGAGCAGAACTTGTATCAGCCAAATAGACAGGAGAAAGCGGATTTTTCATTGGACTTCAGGACTCCTGAGTAACAGATAAAGACAGAGAAACAGCAAAGTTATGGAGAATCAGGAAGTAAGTGCCAGTCTGCGCAGATCTGAGGTCAGTGAGACACACATAAGGCTCCTCTGATGCTCCTCTTCATCCGCTGATGGGCCTCCAGGTGAGAATCACAAATCAAACATAATAACAACTGACACAAAGGCCTGAGGTCAGACCCTCTGTATGCAGCACACAGTGTTGTCTGCAGTCTCACCCTCACATCGTGTATGATGACATTTCTGCTTTTTAGATTAAGTGCCTGTCTGAGAATAACTTCTGCATCATGCTAATTATTTAGCTGTTTCGTGCTCATGGGCAAAAGAAAAATGAGGATTAAGTTAAATATATCAGAAATAAATTTCTAATGTGGCTCAAGGCCACAGTAAAGTGGACCATCACATCAAGTAAGTACAAAACAGCCTTTACTAATACGCTAAGGGTTAAAACAACATATAAGATGTGCATAATCTGACAGTATATCAGCGTGAGAGCAAGGCTGGCCCTGGAAGTGGTGTGCATGCAATGGCAGAGCAAAGTTAGAGACACCCAAAAACTTTCATTTCATCTCACTTGCTCCTTTCTTCTTTTTCCTTCTTTTTTTCCCTCCTAATCTGTCCATCCTCTTCGGCCAGCTCACCCACTGCATCACCATGCCGCCTAAAAATGAAATAAATAATTTTTTTAAATTTAAAAAATGAAATCGATCACATGAGAGGCCTATACAGAGTTTATAGAACCCCTCATGGTAAAGCAAACATGTTTGTCACAGCAGTGCATTCAGACCATGATTCTGCTAAAGCTGCCGGACAGGACAAAGGGAAAAAAAAGAAGAAGGTGGGGGTCAGTGCAGCAGTGGGTAGTTCAGGTCCAGAATGTAAAAATCCAGACCAAGATTTAGTTTCAACCAAACAGCTGAGTACTCTGTATCAGTGTCATTCTTAAAGTCGTGTTTCAACTTCTGGCAAAGTTCTCCCAGGAGCCTATCTCTGTTGTATGTACAGTCGGCATGTAATTCATTCCTGCCCAGGTCCCTGACAAACAGTTGGAGGCAGAATTACTTGTTATCAGAGTATGTGAATTTTTACACACACCAGCAGCTGTGACAGAATAAGATATTTCCTTTATACTGCTGCCACATAGTGGACACAAAGAAGACTGCAGTCAATTCTAAAATCAGTCAGTCAACATGCTACCACCACAGACTATAATCGGGAAGTGATCAAACTTCATGGAACAATATGAATATAAACAAACAGATGTAGTAAGTATATTGTGCAAAATGTATCTTCATCTTAACTACGCTGAATGGTGGAGTCCCAGAGTAAGTGATCCTCACCTGGAGGCCCATCAGTGAAGAAGAGGATGAAAAGGAGCATCAGAGGAGCCTTATGTGTGTATCGCTGACCTCAGATCTGTGAGACTGACACTGACTTCCTGACTCTCCTTAACCTCACTGCCTCCCTTTTTGTGGGTTTTAATGTTTAAAAATCATCCATCTATCTTTGATTTTCATAAACTGTTTGTGCACTGATGCATTTCCTGTCTATTTCTTGTCTGTAAAAAGGAAAACAGTTTGATGCTGCTGTTGTCCTGCTCTTACCAGGAATAAATATTTTGATTTCATCTAGAATCTTATCATTTTAGAAACATGATTTCATAACAAAATTATTGATAGCTGGTCTTCACAGTGAATCATTCATGCTCACAGATTTTAAACTACAAACAAATTAATCAAATAAGTCTAGTTCTTTTCTAAACTGTTACTTCCTCATATTGCAAATGAGCAAAGAGCAGTGAAATCAGACTTATTCTGAAAAGCAGAAAAGTCGTCATACAGGATGTGAGTGTGAGACTCTGCAGAAACACTGTGTGCTACATACAGAGGGTCTGACCTCAGGCCTTTATTTCAGTCTTTATTATGTTTTATACAGTTTTAAAATGTCACTGCAGTAGGTCCTTTTCATATGTGTGGATCAGCACAAATCATGAGGTCCGTTAGGAAGGTGTCTGTATGACAGGGGTGGGGGTATCCTGGGGGGGGGGGATGGGTGGGGGCAAAGTCAGGTAATTCACTTCATCTGGGTCTTATCAGCAGTCCTGTGTTTCTCTCAGCACCACAATGATGTTTCACACATAATGGGGGTCCGTGGGCCTCCTCAGTTATATTCAGGCTTTCAAAGTTCTTCAATCATAAAAAGTCACATGGATCTGACACTCTGACACTGTTATATTAATTTGTTTAAATTCATTGAAAATACTATATATTACAGCTAGTATTTGGATCCGTCTGCTCTTTATCCGTTCCTCACTGGCATACCTGGGTCTTTGTGCAGTGCTTTCCGGAAGCATCAGAACCATTCATAAGGGAATCTATGTGTGGCTGCCCTCTAGTGGATACACAAAATTCGGCTACTTAAGTAGCTTGACTATATTTCCCTCCTAGTTTAGTTTAGTTCCTAATTTAATTTAACAGATGAAACTGAAGGCAGAGCTGGAAATTAGTTTAGTCATGACTTCAGAAGTTACGCTGACATGGGATTCTGTACAATCAGAGATGAAGCTGCTGGATGGGATGGTCATCGCCTGCTTTTTCTGACTGATGTAGGTCTGGATGTAAAGTTACAAACTGCTTAATGTGTATCAATCTGTTTTATAATGTTCACACAAAAAAAGTGCTTTTAATGTGTCTGCACCTTGTATCTCCCACAATGTGCTTCTGCATTTGATATCTTCTTGACTTGGGGATAAAGAGATTTAACTGGATGGATTTTACTTTTGTGAAGCACTACAGTCCCAAAGCTGAACTGATTGTTCAAAGCTTTTTGGTTTTTAAGCAAAACTACTTCATTTAATTTATCTGAAACCCACTTTGCGCCTTTCTAGACTCAACAAAGCATCATTGCCAACAAAATAAGTGAGTTACAGTTAAATCAGGTAAAGAAGTTTCATTTGGAATTTACTGATCCAGGTTTTCAGCACCACGGACACCAACTAGACTTACTGTCATTTAATGGGAGTGAAAGCAGAAACCAATAGATCACACAGGGATATTTTCATTTGATGGTGTCTTTCTTTTTACTTTTGATATGCCGTCTTCCTCCTTAGCTGATATGTGAGGCTGCTGTCAGCTGAGACAAGCTGGTGTGATTTTACGCAGAGTGATAAGTGGGCAGTCCTGTTTTCGTGTGTTACATTTTCATTTGATGTTGGCCAATATGTATGTGGTACTGTTTCCTCCTTAACTGACATTCACAGGCTGTTGTTAGCAGAGACAAGCTGGTGTATTTGTACCGCAGATTGAAAAGTGGGCGTTCCCGATTACATCACTCTTTTAAAGAGTCCCTGATTGGTGGGCTCTGACGAGGAGGGGTGACCTAAAAACTCCAAACCATTTATCCCTCCATCCATCCATCCATTTTCCAAACCGCTTATCCTACTGGGTCGTGGGGGGTCCGGAGCCTATCCCGGAAGCAATGGGCATGGGAACAACCTGGATGGGGGGCCAGCCCATCGCAGCCAAACCATTTAAGTTTGTGAAATTCATTTTTAATAATTACCAATTTCAGAAAAATATGAAATGTTTTGTAAAGTATCAATTTATTAATCATGTATTCAAACAAATTATGACCAGTATAAAAGACACATACAAAACTGTACAAAAGTCTTGGGCTGTCGAAGAAAATGATGTTCAAATGATCTTCATCTTGGTCTAGAATTATAATATTTTGTCCGTGAAAGTGTGGCAGCCCAGTCATTTCAAAATCTCTTCTAAAGTTAGTAAAACATTTGCACCAACCATCCAATAGACCTATATCTTTTTATAACACAACTCCTATGGCTAATCAATGCATCTGGATTAACATTTTGTCACGGGAGACGGCAGCGATCGCGGGCAGGCGGGTAAGAAGCAGGCAGACAGCCGAGAATCAGGGCAAACGAGGGGTTTAATCTCAGGGACGAGGGCACGAACATCAAACTGACATCAATGACGGACAAAGGACTCGGGTAAGACACGGACTGAAATACACAGGACTGAGCAAATTAACTAGATACAGCTGGGTACAATCGGGAGAAAACACGTGGGTAATCAGGGGGCGTGGCACACAGGAGGAGCGGACGAGCCGGGCATGACACATTTGTTTAATTAAATTAATTAATTAAGTGAGCTGGTGGCAGAATTTAACAAATACATGGAATGGCTGGGGTGCCCCTGAGGAGAGGTTTAGGATCCAAAGCGTGGTTCATCTAGCGATCCAACAAGGCATCAGTAACTTTATGGAGAAAAGAAGAAATTCTTGTTAGTTTTTATTGTGTCACTTTTAATTTGCATATATTTTTATGATAATTGTGTTTTTGTTCTGAGCAAATATACACAACCCAATTAAACAGCATTAAACGTTTCTTGATGGCCCAAGACTTTTGCATAGTACCATATTTTTTCAGAATCAAGAGACAATTTAATAAAAACCAGTCTTACCTTCACAAGATAACGATTATTAAACATTAACCAGCAGGTGGCAGCAAAGCACTTGTGAATAAGTGGCCAATACGTGGTTGTACAGGTTGCCAGCAGATAATCATCCCCTCTGTGTTTAACTGACTCTCATGCTATGACTGTACAGACTGAGCAGGGCCGAGTGAGAGAGGCCTCACTGCAGTTAGCATAACCGTTTATTTTACAGCTCGTCTGACTCATTCTACTCCACGAAGGTCATCTCCTCTGCCAGCTTCCTCTGATCCAGGGAGATCCTCTGCTTCTCTCTGATTGGTTCCAGCTTTCTACAGGAGGTCCAGTGCAGCTGAATGGTGATGATAGTGCAAATCACGTAAACACACCAGTCCCAGCTTTCAGTACAGCATCAGAACCTGCTCCCACCTGTGAGACATATAATACACCAGTGTGTCTGTCAGTCACACATATCACATTTAAACTTGAAGAGCAAAACAGTGAATCTATTCTGACTGAAGTAAGTAAGACTAAGAAAAGGTCACTCTTGAAACTGAAATATAAATTATGAAAGATATTCTACAGAGAAAATGATTAGATGGAGAACAATGAATTAGTGTTCACATCCCAGGGCACTGATAGTGAACAGGTGAGATAAATGATTTTATTAACATATTTTAATGTATCTATTGTATCAGGGTGGCATGGTGGTGCAGTGGTTTGCACTGTCGCCTCACTCCTCTGGCACGTGTACTCAAGTCTTCGCTGGAATTCCGTGTGTATGGAGTTTGCATGCTCCCCCTGTGTCATTGTGGGGTTTCCTCCAGGGACTCTGATTTCCCCCCACAGTCCAAAAACATGCTGAGGCTAATTGGAGTTGTCAAATTGCCGGTAGGTGTGCTTGTGCGAGGGAATGGAGTGTGAGCGTGTCCTGCAATGGGTTGGCACCCTGTCATGGGACGTTCCCTGCCTTGCGCCCATAGGGACCCTGAGTTAGACAAGCAGTTTCAGACAATGGATGGATGCAGCACTGGAACAGATATTACAGAGTACAACTGTAACACTGGTCTACGCTGCAATGAAAAACCACCTACAGACATGTTAGTCAGTCTGCACACCATTAGTAACAATTCATCCTCACAAAGATGAAAAAATGCCTGAATTATGTTGCAAGCTACATGGATTTGTCTGGATTTGTATACATAACAAGTGACTGGCTGTATGTCTGTGGAAAATGCTGTGATTTTTGTTATATTACAGACTGATCATAAACTAGAAGACACACATTCAATATTAAAGACACCAATTAGCCTGACTGTGCGTTTTTGGATTGTTGGAGGAAACCCACACAGCATGTGGAGAACATGCAAACTCCACACATACAGAGCAGAAGCCAGATTCAAACCCCTAAACATGGAGGCGTGAAGCAACAGCGCCGCCTACTGGACCACCGTGCCACTATCATTGAAACAATAATCCCAATAAATAACTCTGTTTCACAACAGCTGATAAATAGGGGATTATCCCCACAAAGAAGCACAAACCCCTTTGTGAGTGAAACTGCTGGGTTGATTAGTATGTATCTATTTATATTCAAGCATAAATAATTCACAGGCAGATTTAAATCAATTACTTATGTTTAACAGTAATATGAACTGGAATCTGCAGGATTCCACAACCAGCCACCAATACCAGCCAGTGTCCTTCCTCTCCAGTGTCCTTCCTCTTCCTCTTCATTGTCACAATGAAGGTTTTATTTTCTGTGTCATCCCTGATCAGGACAGGCCTCCCATGCAAACTCACTGATCTCTCTGAAGCACAGGAGCCCCCAATCTTACACCACATCCTTTGTCTTTTGTTGTTTCCATAGTAACACTGACACTGTCTCCATCCACACCCGTCACCTCCTGTTTGTCCACTGACAGCCCTGGAGGACTTCAACACACAGGTAAAACACTCAACGATTTCCACAGCAATGAAATGTTTATGAATATCAGCCCATTACAACATACATACTGTATGTAAATGTTTGGCCAACCCCCTGACATTTTTTAACATATTGCTTATCATATTTAACCTCATGAAGTCGCCCGATTTAGCTGACACTGTTACTTCTTCCAAGTCTCGTTTATCATATTGAATTAAATTAAAATGCAGATTTTTAAAATATTAAAACATTTTTCCATCAGTGTTTGTGTTAAGGTCCTTCCTTTTTGACTCAGTGACATGTTACATACTGTGCATCTCATTGGCTACAGTCTGCAGTACAGACATCTTACCATCAGTGACTGACAGATTAACCTGATCAGAGAGGCTCCACTGTACTTCACACCACACCAGTACCGATCGGAATCCTCAGCTGTCAGATTGTTGATGGTCACAGTGAAGACTCGCTGGTCAGGATCATCTCTGACTCACACTTTACCCTCCTGTGGAGAGTCAGTGTGTACTATGGGAGTACATGACTTCACATTATACCCTCTGCACCAGTACGGGACTCCACTCCAACAACCGCTGCAAACACCGCGCCTCCCTGAGAGCCATCACCCATCAGCTCATCAGCCACTGCAACCAACTGCAAAGACCTCCCTCTTTCCTGCATCCAAGGTAAACCAACTTCCTTTCCTTTCTAACAACCTAAACTGTCCTATTCACCTGCTATATTCCTTTAGGTTTATATTCCTACAAACTGCTTGCTTTGCAGAACAGTTTTTCCCTTTTTAGGTTAATCATTTTAAATCTGGTCACTGCATTTTCATGATTACATCGTTTGTGTCTTTTCCGTTATTCATGTTTATTGTTTGTTAGGTATAATGTCTGTCTTATGTTAGTTGTAGGAATAAATGTATGTCTTTTTACACAACTTCAGCCTCCGTCATTGAGTGCTCACAATAGTCCCTGCCTCTGCGATCTGCCTACTACGCTCTGAAACCTCAAACTCGCCTGAAATATCGCGAGACTCTCTCTCATTGGCCGTGAGGGGAGCTTCGCTACCGATCGTTTACATTACCTGGTGACCCAGCTCGCTGGACGAGCCTACTAACCCAAGTTATTAAGCGATACGGGTTATTAATGAATCCCATTTAAGTCTCACATTAACAGACTCACTGGGATTCGCATTTGAGTTTGGAGGAGCCGACCATTCGGCATAACAATTGGTTACTAATCAGCATCAAATAATAATTAATTAAAAGTTAATTAATTTCAAAACATATTGGTGGAGATATTAAAATATACCTGAGCTAATAATTCCTACAGCTGTCAGATTGTTGATGGTCACAGTGAAGACTTGCTGGTCAGGATCATCTCTGACTCACACTTTACCCTCCAGTGGAGAGTCAGTGTGTACTATGGGAGTACATGACCTCACATTATACCCTCTGCACCAGTATTTCACATGAGTTTTATATCTGTCACCATAGGAACATGGGATTGTTACAGATCATCCTCTCTGTACACAGGCCCATTTCACTGTAGACACACTGTCAGCACCTGTGGGGAAAATAATTAACTGAATAAGGATTTTCCATCTTATGACATCTCTAAGTAATTATGCTTGGTTTGTGTAATACTTAGATTAGGTCATGTGTAATTAACAGAACAGTGATAATGTATAAAAGTCAAAGACCATCATTTTACTATAAGAACAAGGAAAACAAAACTAGTGTCTGATCTTGGGAAGGGCTTCAGCAGGATGTGGGATCGGGAATCTGAGCCTGGCAGTGTGTTCTAGGGTCTGAGAGGAAAACCAGGACCTTAAATCCCTAGTAAAAGGCCTAGATGAGGGTTTCCGGTAATGGCGGCTTGCTGAGAAGACGTGCCCACTTCTGCTCCGCTATGTTTCTGTAAAATCCTGAATAATACTCGTTTATTGGACGTTGAACAAGACCAGTAGTGATGCCTCTCTCGCAAAAGAAACTTGGTAAAAACATTAGTAGACCGACTCAGTCGAAATTGTCTAACTTCACTTCTAAGTCGAGCTCCGAGGCTAGCTGTGAAGCTAATGTTAGTGGTGAAGATAGCGAGAATAATACCAACACCTGTCAGGTGATGGAGGAGAAAATTGACAAGCCAAATGAGAGGGGAAAGACGGTCGAAAGCTTAGACGCAGTACTGGCGGCTATTGCAAACTTGAAATCGGATTTTTCTCTCCAAACTGGACGGTATTTTGTCAGCAATAGAGACTGTGAGGAAGGATGTTAATGAGTGTGCTAAACGGGTCGGTGAGGCGGAGGCCCGGATATCTGCAGCAGAAGATAGTATCACCACCTTGGAAGCAAAGGCACGGACTCTTGAAAATAACAACAAAGATCTCGAAGACAAAGTGCTGGATCTGGAGGCCAGATCGCGACGTTCTAACTTGAGACTTGTTAACCTGCCCGAGGGCGCGGAAGGAGAGGACGCGTGCGTCCTTCTTGGAAAACTGGCTGCCGGAGGCTCTGAACTTGGCACCGCTACATACCGCTCTGACGCTGGAGAGAGCTCATCGGATCGGCCAGAAGAATACGTCAAACACCGCTGCACCGAGGACAATGATCATGAAGTTCCTAAATTACAAGGATAAAATGACCGTGATAAGAGCTGCCAGGGCAAAGGGACAGATTCTTTTCAAGAACCGTCCGGTGAGATTTTATGAGGACCTGGCGACCGGTGTACACAGAAAACAGAAAGAGTTTAACGCCGTGAGACAACAGCTTCGCTCCATGGGGATCCGGTACGGCATGATTCCTCCCGCGCGACTGATAGTGACATACAACGGAAAGTCTCGCATCTTTAACCAGCCAGGTGAAGCGGAGAATTTTGTGAAGGCTCTGAGGTCAGAAAGTGGACTGGGTTGAGAATGTAATCATTGACATGCTGTGTGTTGGCATGAAGGAATAATTACTGAGCTTTAAGTTTTAAAAGAAGAGTGAAAGAGAAAGGCCAATTTGTTATATTTGTTTATCGGTCCAGAGGCTTACAGCTACTATTAGTAGCCTAATTTTCTTAATGTATCCAATAACGAGTTTTTCTGTTTATGTAGCGGGGTGGGGTAGGGGGGAAAGGTGTTTAGGCATAGTCGGTTGATCCTCACTTTTGGGTGGAACAACCTTTAGCTGTTAGACAAGTACCAGTATATATAGGGGGAGGGAAATGGGTACCAAAGTTCAAGTTAAAGGGGGTATGTTCAATACTTATTGTTGTGGGTGTAGTTTTTGACATTCAGATGTTATTTGTTTCTCTATCCTTTAATATTTCAAATGTGTTGGGAAGCTCATTTAGTGCTGTGTGTTATGTCTGGTGGAATAAGAATTAAAATTTCTTCTTGGAACTGCAGAGGACTACAAAAACTGGAGAAGGTAAAACAAGTAATGACTAGGGGATGAAATCTATGCACTCTGATATCATGCTACTTCAGGAAACACACCTGTTGTCTAGTCAAGAGGCGAAGATTAGGAGGAGGTGGCAGGGCAGTATATATTCTGCACCCTTCACCTCTCAGGCAAGAGGTGTTATGATTTTGATCCACAAATCTATACCATTCCATGTGACAAGGGTTATTAAAGACAAGGCGGGGAGATATATTATTTTACAGGGCACACTTATTACGGAAAAAATAATCCTGATAAATATCTATGCTCCAAACATTGACGACCCAAAGTTTTTTCATAATCTTTTTTTGACAGCATCATCTCTGTCTGGTAGCTTTATTATAGGAGGGGATTTTAATTGTACATTGAATCCAGAATTGGATAGGAGCTCAGGTATTGATTTCTCGCATCCTAAAAGTAGACAAACTATTCAACATTTTATGAAAGAACTTGATCTGAGGGATATTTGGAGGGATATGAACCCCAAGGTCTTAAAAATACTCCTGCTACTCAAATACACTTTTTTTTTTTTTTTTTTTTTTAGTTTCTGGCAATATGAGGTACAAAATAAAGGATTGTCACTACGATAGCATTTTAATATCTGACCATTCGCCAAACTCATTAATATATGAAGATTTAAGACTAAAAAGAGATCCCCCTAGATGGAGATTTAAACAAAAATAGACAATCAAATAAATATTTATTTTGAAACTAATACGGATTAAACGTCACCCTGCACAAGGTGGGAAGCATTTAAGGCCTACGTAAGAGGTCAGATTATTAGTTTTACAAGTTATAGAGCAAACCAAACTTATAAGAAAACAAAAAAGTTGGAGGCGGAGATTGATCTGCTTGAGGGAGAATACTTTCAAACCTTTTGTCCAAGAGTCCATCAAAAGCTTTTATTACTAAGAACACAGTTTAACGAACTTTCTGCTTCTAAAGCAGCCTCACATCTTTTGCGTCTTAAACAATCATTCTATGACCAAGGGGAAAAGCCCGGGAAATTATTAGCCTGGCGCCTCCGACAATTACAAAATGAGAAAAACATTACTTCAGTTGTAAACAGTGATGGACAGATCATTGTTGACCCTCTAGGAATTAATGAAACTTTTAAGTTTTTTTTTTATGAAAAACTATACAGCTCAGACATAACACATATGGGACAAGAGCAAAATCTCTTCTTAGATACCCTTCAGATACCTAGCATTTCAGAACTAATAAGTGCAGACCTTAATACACCTATAACAAAGGAGGAAATATCTATAGCAATAGATCATTTGAAAACAGGTAAAACCCCAGGCCCAGATGGGCTGCCGACAGAAATTTATAGGAAATTTAAAACTAAATTGCTGTCCCCTCTTTTTGACATGTTCGCGGATTCATTTGAGAAGGGAATCCTTCCGGCTTCATTAAGAGGAGCTCTGATAACTTTACTACCCAAACCAGGTAAACCGTGCAATAAATGTGGAAACCTAAGACCAATAAGTCTTCTTAATGTGGATTTAAAGATACTTTGTAAAATTTTGGCTCGAAGACTGGAGAGATTCTTACCTGATCTAATTCCCTGTGACCAGAATGGGTTTATTGCAGGTAGACAGGGATTTCATAATGTGAGACGAGTGTTGGATATTCTTCATAATCAGGAAGGAAAAACAGACAATGCTTTACTATCACTGGATGCCAAAAAGGCCTTTGATAGAGTTGAGTGGCCCTACTTATTTGAAATATTAAAAAGATTTGGCTGTGGGGATAATTTCTGTCGGTGGATTAGACTTCTATATAATGAACCATATGCTGAAATACTGACAAATGGAATTATATCTAAACCATTTGAAATTAAACGGGGATGTAGGCAAGGGTGCCCTTTGTCCCCCTTATTGTTTATTTTAGCAATTGAACCGTTTGCCATTGCGGTGCGGTCTCATAAAAACATAACTGGTTTATCAGTAAATCAACAGGAACATAGAATTGCTTTATTTGCAGATGATGTCATCCTTTTTTTGGAAAAACTGAAAGATTCTATCCCAGCCTTGTTGGATTTATTACACACATTTGGACGGATATCAGGATATAAAGTGAACAAAGAAAAATCTTCATTAATGATACTTAACTCAGAAGAGAGAAGAAGTGCCGGAAATTCTTTCCAATTCAAAATGGTAGACTGTTTTACCTATCTCGGGATTAGGATAGTGCCATGTTTGAGAGACATTGTTGGAGCTAACTACACCCCTATGATAAATTCCATCATCTCATCTGTAGATAGATGGAAACCCTTGCCCTTGTCACTTATAGCAAGAATTAATGTTCTTAAACTAAACATAATGCCCAAACTTCTGTACTTGTTCCAGAACATTCCATTGTCACCTCCTGCTAATTTATTCTCACACCTGAAAAAAATGTTTGTACGTTTTTTGTGGAATAATAGACGACCGAGGCTGCGTTTATCACTCTTGTACTTACCGTATGAAAGAGGAGGCCTCAAATGTCCCAATCCACTTTGGTACTATTGGGCAGCTCAATTGAGGACTATGATGTATTATTTTACAGATAAATCCCTCCCGCCTTGGATGAATATTGAAAACTGCTCGGTACCTCTTCCCCTTCCCCAATACCTATATTCAGCAAAAGTCAAAATGTTGAAAAAAAAGACAAAAAATCCTATAGTCAGAAATATGATTATAATCTGGTATCAGGTTAAGAAATATCTGGGTGAATCCACCTCTCTCGCACGCTTCAGCCCAATATGGGGTAATCATTTTTTCCCTCCAGGCAGAGCAGACCCTGGTTTTAGGAAGTGGGCTGACAAAGGTTTAAAGACAATAGGGGACCTCATGGGATCAGAGGATGAGACTTTGATGTCATTTGAGGAGTTGATTGCCAAGTATGATATTCCATGCAAACATCGATTTAAATATCTACAAATGAGAAACTTTATTAGATTATCTCAAAATCAATGCTTGTCAATCCCTCCGTTATCCACATTGGAAACAGAAATGAAAAAAGATTGCTTTGGAAAGGGAATAATCTCCAAACTATATAATATATTAGTAGAGGGTTCCCCTGAATCTTCTTTAGGGAAACTTAATGCCTGGAGGGAAGACTTACAGGAGGACTTATCCTCCGAAGACTGGGAGGAGGCATGTGCTGAAGCACAAACACAAACTACCAGTACCCGTCTTAAAGTACTGCAATATAATTGGCTAATGAGGACATATGTGACTCCAGAAAAGCTTAATAAGTATAATGGTGATAGCCCAGACTTGTGTTTCAGGTGTGGAGAGGAGAAAGGGACATTCTTCCACTGTATCTGGGAATGCAATAAAGTACAATTGTTTTGGAAAGAGATCAAACAAGCTCTGGATACTATATTGGGTATACAATTAGATCTTGACCCTAAACTATTTATTTTAGGTTTATATCCTGATGGACATCTTATGTCTAGAAAGATAATTACCGCCATGGACTTATGTCTACTATTAGCAAAAAGAGTCATAGCACTCTCATGGAGGAAGACCAGTAAACCAAAACTCATTAACTGGATAAAGGAACTGTCCACAACTTTACCTATGGAGAAAATTACTTACATTGTCAAGGGAAAACTGTCACTTTTTCAAAACATTTGGGGGTCCCTTTATGCAATATATGGAAAATGTGGATCTTAGTAGTATTGTGAATGAGGCAGATGAGATGTAATTGATGTCGGCCCTCTGCAGCTTCCTAAACTAAATAAATTTGAGTTTGTAATTTTGAACAATACAGAACAGTACAATTGAGGTGGAGTTGAGCAACCCTTGGAAAATAGAGAAACTTATTTGTTGTTGGGGTTTTTTATTTATTTATTTATTTATTTATTTATTTTTTATGTTTTTTGGGGGTTTTTTTGGGCTTTGTGTTTTTCTTTTATTTGATTAAGTTATTATTTACAGGTCATATTTTGTACTTCCACCTAAATATTTTTCTATCATCTTTTAAATGTCTGATTTGCAAGGAAGGTTGATTGATTGTTATACAATAATTTAGTTGCCTTGGATGCTCCTTTCGATGTGGAAGCACTCAAACTTCTGTAATTTCTGTATTTTTTAAAATTTTAATAAAGATATTGTTGGAAAAAAAAAGGCCTAGATGAGGTGAATGAATGGGCTTGTCACTGTGTGGGATGGCCACACCCCTTCAGTACTATGGCCTTATTTGTAAACATATCCAGTCCTGTGATACAGGCCCTCTCATATTCCCTCTATACATGCTTCCTTTGGGCTCTATTTGTGAACGTTATTATGTAAAATATCATTGCTATGCTGGTGATACGCAGCTCTATCTGCCATTAAAACCTGGTGACTGCTGCTCTCTGGTGGCCCTTTCTAACTGTCTGGAGGATATTAAGAACAGGACAGCAATGACTTTCGTCCAGATTAATGAAAACAAGACAGAGGTAATGAGTTTTGGTCACTGTACATGATCTCAGAGAACAATTAGGGCCTCATTCAGAAAACTTCCAGTCACATACTAAAAATCTTGGTGTCATCTTTGATTCATCACTGAGTTTGATAAACAAATAAATGCTGTTGTGAAGGGGTGTTTCTGTCAGCTGAGTTCAATAGCCTGGCTTAAACCACACCTTTCAGCCAAAGACCTGGAGAGTTACTCCTGCTTTTATCCTGATTGGGTTACTGCCGTTCTCTGTACCCAGGTTTACCAGAAGCATCTTTATTCTGACTACACCTTGTTCAAAACGGTGCTACCAGGCTCTCAACAAAAAATAGACACCAAATTTCCCCTGTGTTGGCTGCATTGCATTGGCTACCTGTTAAGTTTTGAGAATTTCTGAGAATACAGTTTAAAGATTTCTTATTTCTTTCTAAGGCGATACATGGCATAGGTCCCCAGTCCGTCTCGGAGTTAATTCAGCCTTACACCGCTTCTTATTAGATGCATCTCTGTACTGACCCTGCACACACAGGAACACATTTTATTTATCTATTTAATCAGACTATTCTGCTTTGCACATCATGTATTTAACATTTATAGTGATTTTATATTTATTACTAGATTATTGTATAACTTTTGCACTGTTCTTTGAACTTGGTTGTTGCTTAGTCTTGTTTTTCCATGGAGCACCATTATACCAAACAGAATTCCTTGTAGGGTCAACCTACTTGGCAATAAACCACAGTCTGATTCTGATTATTTTTTGTGTAACATTGTGTAACATTGGCCAATGTCTCTACTTTTACTATATATTTATATTATTTTGACCTACAGCACTTTGGCACAACGTAGATTGTTTTTAAATGTTCTATAGAAATAAAAATAATTCAACTTGATATAGAAACGTATTTCAAGTCATCCATCTTGCCGAGATGGGGGTTGCGCTGTGACCCCTGGTGGACAAATTATGCAGCAACAGCACTCATATCATGGTTGAAAGTTCTGTCTTCAGTCTCTCTGTTTCTTTTTAGTTATCATTAATTGGCCATTATAAACCAAATGCTGATAGCGATTTATCACAGACTCCTGCATTAATGAATTAAAATATTCATGATGAATAAAGAAGATGAATTGGCGCTAATGTGTATTTTTACTGTGTTATTGATAAGATAAATATTACAGTACACGGATCGCTCTGGTGTCTCAGAAATTGTCTCCATTTTTTCATACCAATTTATCATTAGTACAGTAGTGCTTGCAGTTCACAAATGCTTTGGCCTACAAACAATTTGGTTCGCAAAAACTAAATTTGGTCAATGAACAAACTCGACCAGATTCCTTTTTTTATACTAGTGTAACACCGGCGGGGCGCATATCCCAGCATGCCCCGCGTACAATTGTAAATAGAAGGACCACGACAGGCACCCAACAAGCACCAAACCCAAATACACAGATGGGAAACACAATGTTGTCAGAAGCTGAACTGCGAAATGCAGATGCAGTGATAGATTTACACAAACTAAATACACGTTAGGAGCGGACAGGGTATACACACAAGACATGGGCAAAGTGTAAAGTGAGGTAGACCTTCAACAGCACGTCAGTCCATTGCAGGTCAATGGAAGCTGGAGAAATGCCATGTGAACAGCAGAAATGTGGTCATACAGGATGTGAGGGTGAGACTGTGTGCTGTATACAGAGGGTCTGACCTCACGGCTTTGTTTCAGTCTTTAGTATTGTGATGACATTGTGATAGCCCAGTGATAACTATACTGGATGGGTGGTACCCCTTCAAAGAGCAAGGGGAGATGGGATACCATTGTGGTATGCAAGCAGGTCCTCAGGGTTGTCACACATGTTTTTCTGAGGTGTACACTGCTGGTTGCTTGAGCCCCTGGATGAGACACTGGTCAGTGCCCTGCAGAATCGCTGTGGGCAGTGTGAGGACTTCTGCCCTCTCAGTTAAACAATAGGTGCAGGGACTGAGTCAAATGAGTCTCTCTGCATCCTGCTTAATGATATCAAGGGGTTGTGTAGGCGTGTCTGTGCTCACATGGCTCTATCAGTACAGAGTGAACTGGCCAGGGATCAGTTTATCTAGACACTTAACCCCAGATAGCTCACATTCAGACACAGCCAACCCCTCTGCGTCCCTAGACGAGGCCCTGGAACTGGCTTTGGAGAGAGAAATTGTGGGCAGCAAGGTGGCGGGGAACGAGGTGGGAGAAATCAACCAAGCTGTAAACGCCAAAGGGCTTGGAGGACCCAGGCCCTCAGGTTTACTTCCTGGAGGCAGACTGCCTGTAGGCTGACAGGCAGCAGCACCCCCCCCCCCACCCCTCAATCCTCAGACAGTGTCCCAAGTTCACCGCCACCCAGGGTTCCGCCAAGGGCACGCATAGCCGGGAAGATGTGGGCCAACAAGGTTAATTTCCGGAACTTCCTTGTTGACACCGGGGAGGTGGCCCTGCTGCCACCTGCTGCAGAGGTGGTGACTACGGATTGGACTCACAGAGGCAACTTCTGTCACATACCCACCATAGTGATGTGAGTCGCATGTACTGCCCTAGTCCATACAGGTTCCACTGCAACCCTGGTGAGACCAGACACTGTCTAGAACTGACATTGGTGCAGGTGAGAACAATGACTGGTGACCTGGCCCCTTTAAGAGGGACGGGGTTGTTCCCTTTTGACATGGGGGGTTTAGTTGTGAATAGTAACTATGTGGATGGCTGACATGCTCGATCCCTCCATCCTGGGCCTGAATTTCCCCCGGAGCACGGCATGTGTGCTGGACTTTGGGCACAACATGCTGAGATTCCCTGCGGTCCATGTGTACAGTGGGGCCGCTGGCCCCGCAGCCTCTGCAGCTGACTGCCCACCCCTTACTGCCACTGGGCCTGTACCTCCACATCAGCTAGAGATCCCTTCCTCTGCTACAGTCACATGGGCCCCTGAGCCCACATGTGTCCCCTCCAGTGTAGCGCTGCAGCCTCACTCACTTCACTGGAGTCTAACGGGGTTTATCAGAGCGACTTACCTGAAGCTGCCATTGGAGGAGCCCATGATGACCACACGGTTGCCCTTGTGCCACTGCAATCCCACTGCCCTGGTCCTCTACCTCACACCATTGATCCCCTGCCCCACCCATACGGTTGTGTGCCTCTTCAGGTTTGCAGCCTCCTCCTGCACTGAGCGGCCATTTCAGAAGTTTAATTATTTAATTATACAGTAATACACACGTTTCCAACCATTAAAAACATTATCCAGACTTAAAGTCACTTGAATAAAAATATTTAAAAACTTGTTAGCATTTCAATATAGTATCTGGTTGGACTGTGTACTTCCTCTTTGTTTACATGGTTAACATAACACTCACAGCACAAAGTATGCTGTCCTCAGCATTCGTATCTCCGCAACATTCCAAAGATCCATCATAGGCCTTTAGTCTAAAAACAAGCTAAAATGGTCACTGAGAACCTTTGCGTCCATTGATTTGTGAAAATACTATATATTACAGCTAGTATTTGGATCCGTCTGCTCTTTATCCGTTCCTCACTGGCATACCTGGGTGTCTGTGCAGTGCTTTCCGGAAGCATCAGAACCATTCATAAGGGAATCTATGTGTGGCTGCCCTCTAGTGGATACACAAAATTCGGCTACTTAAATAGCTTGACTATATTTCCCTCCTAGTTTAGTTTAGTTCCTAATTTAATTTAACAGATGAAACTGAAGGCAGAGCTGGAAATTAGTTTAGTCATGACTTCAGAAGTTACGCTGACATGGGATTCTGTACAATCAGAGATGAAGCTGCTGGATGGGATGGTCATCGCCTGCTTTTTCTGACTGATGTAGGTCTGGATGTAAAGTTACAAACTGCTTAATGTGTATCAATCTGTTTTATAATGTTCACACAAAAAAGTGCTTTTAATGTGTCTGCACCTTGTATCTCCCACAATGTGCTTCTGCATTTTGATATCTTCTTGACTTGGGGATAAAGAGATTTAACTGGATGGATTTTACTTTTGTGAAGCACTACAGTCCAAAGCTGAACTGATTGTTCAAAGCTTTTTGGTTTTTTAAGCAAAACTACTTCATTTAATTTATCTGAAAACCCACTTTGCGCCTTTCTAGACTCAACAAAGCATCATTGCCAACAAAATAAGTGAGTTACAGTTAAATCAGGTAAAGAAGTTTCATTTGGAATTACTGATCCAGGTTTTCAGCACCACGGACACCAACTAGACTTACTGTCATTTAATGGGAGTGAAAGCAGAAAACCAATAGATCACACAGGGATATTTTCATTTGATGGTGTCTTTTCTTTTTACTTTTGATATGCCGTCTTCCTCCTTAGCTGATATGTGAGGGCTGCTGTCAGCTCAGACAAGCTGGTGTGATTTTACGCAGAGTGATAAGTGGGCGGTCCTGTTTTCGTGTGTTACATTTTCATTTGATGTTGGCCAATATGTATGTGGTACTGTTTCCTCCTTAACTGACATGCACAGGCTGTTGTTAGCAGAGACAAGCTGGTGTATTTGTACTGCAGATTGAAAAGTGGGCGTTCCCGATTACATCACTCTTTTAAAGAGTCCCTGATTGGTGGGCTCTGACGAGGAGGGGTGACCTAAAAACTCCAAACCATTTATCCCTCCATCCATCCATCCATTTTCCAAACCGCTTATCCTACTGGGTCGTGGGGGGTCCGGAGCCTATCCCGGAAGCAATGGGCACGGGAACAAACCTGGATGGGGGGCCAGCCGCATCGCAGCCAAACCATTTAAGTTTGTGAAATTCATTTTTAATAATTACCAATTTCAGAAAAATATGAAATGTTTTGTAAAATATCAATTTATTAATCATGTATTTAAACAAATTATGACCAGTATAAAAGACACATACAAAACTGTACAAAAGTCTTGGGCTGTCGAAGAAAATGATGTTCAAATGATCTTCATCTTGGTCTAGAATTTTAATATTTTGTCCGTCAAAGTGTGGCAGCCCAGTCATTTCAAAATCTCTTCTAAAGTTAGTAAAACATTTGCACCAACCATCCAATAGACCTATATCTTTTTTATAACACAACTCCTATGGCTAATCAATGCATCATTAACATTTTGTCACGGGAGACGGCAGCGATCGCGGGCAGAGCGGCGATCGTGCGGGCAGGCGGGTAAGAAGCAGGCAGACAGCCGAGAAAATCAGGGCAAACGAGGGGTTTAATCTCAGGGACGAGGGCACGAACATCAACTGACATCAATGACGGACAAAGGACTCGGGGTAAGACACGGACTGAAATACACAGGATGAGCAAATTAACTAGATACAGCTGGGTACAATCGGGAGAAAACACGTGGGGTAATCAGGGGGCGTGGCACACAGGAGGAGCGGACGAGCCGGGCATGACACATTTGTTTAATTTAATTAATTAATTAAGTGAGCTGGTGGCAGAATTTAACAAATACATGGAATGGCTGGGGTGCCCCTGAGGAGAGGTTTAGGATCCAAAGCGTGGTTCACCTAGCGATCAACAAGGCATCAGTAACTTTATGGAGAAAAGAAGAAATTCTTGTTAGTTTTTATTGTGTCACTTTTAATTTGCATATATTTTTATGATAATTGTGTTTTTGTTCTGAGCAAATATACACAACCCAATTAAATAGCATTAAACGTTTTCTTTGATGGCCCAAGACTTTTGCATAGTACCATATTTTTCAGAATCAAGAGACAATTTAATAAAAACCAGTCTTACCTTCACAAGATAACGATTATTAAACATTAACCAGCAGGTGGCAGCAAAGCACTTGTGAATAAGTGGCCAATACGTGGTTTTACAGGTTGCCAGCAGATAATCATCCCCTCTGTTTAACTGACTCTCATGCTATGACTGTACAGACTGAGCAGGTCTGAGTAAGAGAGGCCTCACTGCAGTTAGCATAACCGTTTATTTTACAGCTCGTCTGACTCATTCTGCTCCACGAAGGTCATCTCCTCTGCAGCTTCCTCTGATCCAGGGAGACCCTCTGCTTCTCTCTGATTGGTTCCCGCTTTCTACAGGAGGTCCAGTGCAGCTGAATGGTGATGATGGTGCAAATCAGGTAAAACACACCAGTCCCAGCTTTCAGTACAGCATCCAGAAACCTGCTCCCACCTGTGAGACAATAATACACCAGTGTGTCTGTCAGTCACACATAATCACATTTAAACCTGAAGAACAAAACAGTGATCTATTCTGACTGAAGTAAGTAAGACTAAGAAAAGGTCACTCTTGAAACTGAAATATAAATTATGAAAGATATTCTACAGAGAAAATGATTAGATGGAGAACAATGAATTAGTGTTTCACATCCCAGGGCACTGATAGTGAACAGGTGAGATAATGATTTTATTAACATATTTTAATGTATCTATTGTATCAGGGTGGCATGGTGGTGCAGTGGTTTGTACTGTCGCCTCACTCCTCTGGCACGTGTACTCAAGTCTTCGCTGGAGTTCCGTTGTGTATGGAGTTTGCATGCTCCCCCTGTGTCATTGTGGGGTTTCCTCCAGGGACTCTGATTTCCCCCCACAGTCCAAAAACATGCTGAGGCTAATTGGAGTTGTCAAATTGCCGGTAGGTGTGCTTGTGCGAGGGAATGGAGTGTGAGCGTGTCCTGCAATGGGTTGGCACCCTGTCATGGGACGTTCCCTGCCTTTGCGCCCATAGGGACCTGAGTTAGACAAGCAGTTTCAGACAATGGATGGATGCAGCACTGGAACAGATATTACAGAGTACAACTGTAACACTGGTCTACGCTGCAATGAAAAACCACCTACAGACATGTTAGTCAGTCTGCACACCATTAGTAACAATTCATCCTCACAAAGATGAAAAAAATGCCTGAATTATGTTGCAAGCTACATGGATTTGTCTGGATTTGTATACATAACAAGTGACTGGCTGTATGTCTGTGGAAAATGCTGTGATTTTTGTCATATTACAGACTGATCATAAACTAGAAGACACACATTCAAT
>NW_026043599.1:0-33800 GCF_023856365.1 Brienomyrus brachyistius
CTCACAGGTGTGCCACATCAAGATGCTGATCTGACATCATGGGTAGTGCACAGGTGTACCTTATACTGCCCACAATAAAAGGCCACCCTGGAATGTGCAGTTTTTTGCTTTATTGGGGGTCTGGGGACTCAGAACCGGTCAGTATCTGGTGTGACCACCATTTGCCTCATACAATGCAACACATCTTCTTCGCATAGAGTTTATCAGATTGTCAATTGTGGCCTGTGGAATGTTGGTCCACTCCTCTTCAATGGCTGTGCGAAGTTGTTGGATATTAGTGGGAACTGGTACACGCTGTCGTATACGCCGGTCAAGCACATCCCAAACATGCTCAACGGGTGACATGTCCGGTGAGTATGCTGGCCATGCAAGAACTGGGACATTTTCAGCTTCCAAGAACTGTGTACAGATCCTTGCAACATGGGGCCGTGCATCATCTGTCTGAGTGGCTGGTCTCAGACGATCTTGGAGGTGAACCTGCTGGATGTGGAGGTCCTGGGCTGGTGTGGTTACACGTGGTCTGCGGTTGTGAGGCCGGTTGGATGTACTGCCATATTCTCTGAAACGCCTTTGGAGACGGCTTATGGTTGAGAAATGAACATTCAATGCACGAGCAACAGATCTGGTTGACATTCCTGCTGTCAGCATGCCAATTGCACGCTCCCTCAATGCTTGTGGCATCTGTGGCATTTTGCTGTGAGACAAAACTGCACATTCCAGGGTGGCCTTTTATTGTGGGCAGTATAAGGTACACCTGTGCACTACCCATGATGTCAGATCAGCATCTTGATGTGGCACACCTGTGAGGTGGGATGGATTATCTCAGCAAAGCAGAAGTGCTCACTATCACACATTTAGACTGATTTGTGAGAAATGTTTGAGAGAAATGGTAATATTGTGTATCTGGAATGAATTGTAGATCTTTAAGTCCATCTCATGAAAAATGGGAGCAAAAACAAAAGTGTTGCGTTTATATTTTTGTTCAGTGTATGTATATGTATACATATAGTTTTTTTTGTGTTTGTGAAAACGGGTCTTTAATCGGGGAAACGGAGCGGGTAGAGCAGGACGGAACGCAGGCATTGACAAACTACAATGACGGACAGGGCAAACAGGTAAGACCAGGACTTAAAATAGGTCATGACTAATCAAAGTAATCGGGCAAAGCAGGAGACGATCAGGGAAGCACACGTGGGTAATCAGGGGGCGTGGCACACACGAGGAGCGGACAAGCCGGGCATATATGTATATCTATATAAAACCTCATTAATGAGGGACAGGGAACAGAACGGACAGACAGAACTGGCACAGGGGAAGGAGCCAGGACAAGACTTGACATAAGACAGGAAAGGCAGAGAAACAGATCAGAAAGGGGGACACGGAGGGAACAGGCAGGACAAAAGGACCGGGAGTGAACGAAGGGAACATCGGGGAAAGAGGAGCAGAAGCCAGAGGGACGAGGGACAAAGAGAGGAGGGACAGAGACAGGAGGAACAAAGCGAGGGGGAGCAGAGGCAGGAGGGACAAAGACGGTGAGGCCAGGGAGAGAAGGAGGGGGAACCAAGAGGAGCCCGAGGGAGACCCAGCGGGCGACGGGAGGCAGCCGGAAGGGCTGCAGGCGGCCGGGAGGCCGGAGCCGGAGGGGCCGAGGAGACGGGGTGAGGGACAGACGCAGGGACGAAGGAGGGAGTCGGAGGGGAGACCAGGGAAGGGGACGAAGGAGCTGGAAGGGACCCTGGCGAGGGCAAGGAGAGAGGGGGAGCCGCAGCAGACGGCGACGTCCTCCGACACGCCAGAGCGGGAGGACCAGCAGGCGAATGAGGAGCCGCCGTCGGGGGGCCCGCAGGCAACCGATAAGACGCCGGAGGAGGGACCGAGGCAGGGCGACGAGGCCGCGGAGGGGGACCCGCAGACGACAGCCGACCCGGAGGGCCAGGACCCGCAGGTGCCGACCAAGCCCTAGCGCCGGCGAGGGAGGGCGAGCCAGGGGGCTGGGCGGGTGGGACCCCAGCCGTGCGTCTGTGTCCTCTCCCCTTATGGGACACAGACATAAGGACCTGCGGCCGGGGTCGGGCTCGTCGGGGTGAGGGTACCAGAGTCACAGGGGGAGAAGGGACTGGAGTGGGGCCAGGGACTGGAGCTGCAGGCTGCAGAGGGAGCGCCTGCCCGGGAGCTGCAGGCAGGGAAAGCGCCTCGGACGTGGGCGCGGTAGCTGCAGGCAGCGGAGACGGCTGCTCGGGCTCTGGGGCCGCAGGGGGCACTTATTTTATTATATAAAATAAGTGTCACACAACCGGGGTGACATGCCTTGCCTGCTTGTGGGATGAGGAAGACTCAGGGACTGGAAATGGGATTAAAACTGAAGATGTGCTCATTCCTTTGTGTATTTACAAATTTTCCTTCCGTCAGACATGAGGAGTTTGCTGCTATATTTGGCACTAATAGAGATTCTGATGCTGCTATTTTTATTGTCTATTAGTTTGTTATTATTTACAAGTTCTGTTGTGTTTTTGCATTTTTCTCTTCTGGTTAATTTAACTGCTGTCTGTTTGCTGTGAAGTATGAGTGTGGTGAGTAAGACTCAGGGACTGGAAGTGGGATTACAACTAAAGATAACATGCTTATTCCTTTTTGTATTGTTTACAATTTCCTTCCGTCAAACATGAGGAGTTTGCTGCTATATTGTGCACTAACAGAGATTCTGATGCTGCTATTTTTATTGTTTATAAATGTGTTATTGTTTCCAAGTTGAGTATTCAATAAATGCTAAATTGAGAATTTTGTGTATCGTTTGTTATTATTAGTGTGATATTTTACCATGCAAATAGAGGGGAAAACGTCCAATTATCGGCAAAAAAAATCAGCAAGCATATATCGGCCATCGCCTGACCCTTGACTTGAAAACCCATATCGGTCGACCTCTAGTAACAGTACATTCTGTCCAATTCATCCATCGAGTTAAGTCACACACCCACTTGAGGGGGCACTCCGGCAGACGTGAGGTATGGGGATGTTCTTTCCGCTATAACATCCACTGCAGAAGTACATCTCGCTCCTGTTCACAGGGCTTACTTCAATGATGAAGCAGGGCTGGTTGTCTGGACAAGAAGTTGTCCTGCTGCTGGGTCTCGTGCCGTTTTTCCACCTAAGCTTGAAGGTGGAAATGTGTTCCAACTTGGTACCTGGGACTGCAGCATAGCCAAACATCGCGAGCAGCGTCGGCCACACCCACCACCTAGAACCATCAACACCGTCCTATACACATAAAGAAGAACTAAAACATAGAGTGTTGTGACAATCTATGCGTTAATGTTTGGCAGCATAGGTGATACATTAAAATTATACCGAAGAAGGAAAATGTGATATTTAGAATATTTTTTGCCATTTAGTAGCTAATTTAAGCACTTACCCAATGCCTCAATTTGTTTTAGGTCAGTAATGTCTGAGCCAAAAGAATGAATGTATGAATTTAATACAATTCACCCACTCCCACCCACACACAATCTGAAATTCAATTTAAGACACTTCTTAAACATTAGTGCATTAACAAAAAAGGAAAATCTTAAGAGATTCAGTAGGATTTTCTATGTTAGTACTTAAGCTAATAGTTCAATAGTTTTTACATATTTCAATATACCAATTTGACTTTAATGTTGAAACAGATGCTAAAACATGGAATAATTTCATAACTAGAGAAACATGTTATTCACAAACACTAGCAAAGGTAGCTTATAGTTAAGCTTACTTAAGTCAGCAAGTCAGGCTACAGTGTGTAAGAATAGTCGTAAACGATAATTTGTCTCAGTCTTACATGACAGAATAAGTAAACAGAAAATATAAAATGGCTGAAACAGCGTCATTAACGCCAGCTACAGTAGAGGCGCAGAAAAGGTGTCATGACCTGAAGTATTCCCAAACTCTGGAAGACCGTATGCGAGCCTTTTTTTGCCGCGTGTTTCTCCAGAGGCTCCGGAGCTCCGCTGGTTGAGACAGCCATGTTGGTTCATGTGCAGGGGGACGAGCGGCAAATTTCTTTTTTGCAGGGTGGTAGGTGATGTCTCATTAATATTTATGAGAGAAGTGCTACATGATTGGCCAGTGCATGCCAGTGCATGCCCAAAATGGTGCGGCACTGCATCCAAGCCTGCGGCACTCAGAGTCACAAATACAGTGGAAACCATTTGTAGTAATTACGTCTGTCTGGCTGATTTCCAACTAATTGATATTTGTATATTTATTACATGAATATAAGGTAATATAAGGTAATAGAAGAGGTATTAATGGTTTTCCATCTGAGGAATTTGCAAAAAACTGCAGTGCATGATGGGTCGGACCTAAAGGCTGCCTTAACGTCCTCATCTGTATGACGACATACATCAAGACTAGGAAGGTGCATAATGTTCATGTCTGGTTGCGTTTGTTGGTCCAGAAAGTATTCAATTTCGCCATGTAGGTTACGTTCTTAAAAACTGCTTGGATATAGCCCGATTATATGCTGTGGGCCTTTTAATTTCTTTGTTTACCAGGTAGGCTACCTTCTTTAAACTGCGTTTTGTTAGACTACATATTTAGGGAGGTCTTTATAAATTTATAGTAGTCTTCATAAATATGTGCATAGTTTAGCCTAACCCAGCCACTTAAGGGAGAAAGCCAGCTCAACTAGGTGTCGGTCCCAAGCCCGGATTAATGGGGAGGGTTGGCGTCAAGAAATAAAGAGACTGTATCTTCACTGCATGACTGATGTCAAAATGTGTGAAATATGTGGTTGTATTAATAAAATGCATTAAAGGTAGGTTTAATGATTCTGTGCTGTCTAAATTGTATAGAAAATTTCTACGTATAGCCAAAACAAATCTCCTCCTGATTGAAAAGGCATAGAAAAAGCAATTTAGCCACTAAAACTTTACAGTTTTTGTGAGGGACAGTCGAATTCTCTCGTTTCTCTCGTCAAGTTTTTTTTGTGATCCTGCACCTACACTTTGCCGGCCCCAAGGAGGATGGGCTCCCCCTTTGAGTTTGGTCCCTCCCAAGGTTTCTTCCTTCTTGGGAGTTTTTTCCATCCTATCGGCGCCTATGGCTTACTCACTGGGGGCTTTGGGTGGGCATGATATAAAGCAAAGCATTTTCCCTCCCAGTTTCCTCCTCTGGTCCACATTGCAGGACCATCAGCCATCAGAAACAGTCAGACGGTCTCCTTCAGCTTCTTTAGTGTCCTTGGAAGCCAAGGCAGTTTTAGGTCTGAGAAGAGGTTTATCAGAAGGACACATATTACGTCGTTTGTCCTGAAATGTAACATGGGGAGGAAAAGTTAAGCGGTTTAGTCAGATTGGAGTCGTTTATTCAGCAGTGGCAGCGCCAGTGACTTAATGCTACAGGTGCTATAGGGGAGTGAGATTATTTAGACCGGGTGCTTTAGCTTTTCAGCTTATGTAGATGGTGTATAGAAGCACACAGCACGATAAGCTACAGCATGGATAAAATAGGATAAAATATGAAATTCTAACGTCTAGCTCACAGAGCCTCTATGTGTACTTTGAAGAAAAAATACACTACAAGTATGCTGTAAAAACCGCAAAAATGTCTTACACAATATACAGATTTTACAGATAGTTAAAGAAAAATGAAACCAATATTTTGGGGGTGCTGTGGGTGGTACTATGGTCATTGGAGGAGGAGCTAGAGCCCCCCCCCCAAGCTTTTCCTTGGTGCTGCCACTGTTTGTTCAGATTAAAAGTAACATTGTCATTAATAAACAGTACTCTGATCAAATTTTTGCATGTACAAACACAATCAAGTTTAACCACATGTTTAGACACAATTCACACACCTGTTACATTTCCATAATGCTAAGACTCTCTACACTTACTTCATCCACTTTCTTGTTTGGTACACAGTCATTTGATGATGTGTAAGATCATTACCAGACCGTCTGCTGCAAACTCTACAGTTAATGAATGGCTGCAAAAACACACAGACACACAAAAACAGTATTTAAAGAGTGGTGGGCAATAAATACAGTGAGAGAAGGTGTAGTAAAGATATATCTAATGATTTAAGGCAGAGCTGCTGGAGTGCAGGGTTTAATGACACAGAACAATTTTAGAGGAAAGAGCTTCCAAAGCAGGGTCACCATAAGGCTATATTATACAAAGCAAGTTCATCTAAAAGTATGAACAACAAATCCCGTTTAACTGAACACTGCTCTGTATTAAAATACTGTCCTCCGATCAAGCTAAGTGGTCCTGTAGTTCACTATTTAAAGAGGTAAATTTAAAGGGTAATTCACACTGCACATCTACCCTGCTCTGACCAGGTTTAATTACTGGCTTTCTAATTAAAACAAGAGTTAAGTCCTGCCCTTTCACCACAAAACACCACACTGCCATTTAAGGCTGATTTCAACAATGAGTTTTAGTTAACCTGGCTCGATTGAGTTAACTCTGGGTATGTAAAACCCGCTTTGTAGTACAGCCCACAGGTCTTTAAATAAGGCCAGCTAGGGTTCATAGCTCGAAGCATAATCTACAGGTCACCCCTCAGATGATTAGCATTTGCTTCTGCCTGGTAATCCAGCCTTTAAGCCTGTAAACCTACTAAAATTTGAGAATAAGGTGAAGGAACTGGCTCTTTGAGGCCACCTATGTATTTGTTACTTTATTGTTGGCTAACTTTCCCCCGCAGGGCATCAAAAAGTTAACATGAACCTAAATTAATTTGCTAACTGATATGTCCAATGCTCACAGTCACAGTGACTCTTTACTTACCCTCTTGTCCATGAAAATACAGTCAGCCCGATGGTCTGTTGCAGTTGACTTTGGACATTTTGTTGCTCTCAAGAGAATCTCAATGTCAATGTATTCACTGCTGATCTAAATCACTAAAACACGTTATATACAAATTGCCTACAACTGTTATTAAAGGCAATATAACAAACAATAATCACCCAAAAAATGGCAAACTGTCACAGACTTGACTGCAGCAGATTCAGAGAGAAACTGTGAGAAGGTAAAATTGACCAGGGCTGAGATATACAACCATCACTTTCATTGTGAAGAGACATTAAGCATCATATGCATTGAAATTAAAACATCAAAATCAATGTGATACTCATTAGTTCAGCTTGCAGATGATGAAAGTTTCACACTTTTGTAAACACTTTCTCAGCAGTTACCTTCGGACGGCCCTGGATGTTATAGAAATTCATGTGCTGACGGGTTCCTTGATGAGCATTTTCGACTGCGAGTTTAATGGCCGTCTTGTGAGTGCAGGGAGACTGTGGTAATCTTGCTGGGCCTCTGTGGAGATAAGCAGAGCTCCATAAGCCAAAACCAGAAGCAGCAGGCGGGTCATCTTCCTCTCAGCTTTGAAGGGAGAAGCAGGACTGAGGACACTGATCTGTGGTCCCCTTATCCAGCACGTCCAGGGGCGTGTCCTTCACTCGAAACAAACAGACCTTTGAACAACATTGGAAAACTCTTCAGGATGAATTGAGGCAGGTGGTCAAGTGGGTTTATTGTTATTTTCAGCAATATACACAGTACACAGTTGAAAGGAAACATTGTTCCTCCTGGACCACGGTGCAACACAAAGAAGAAAAACAGAAACAACACAAGATGACACAAGTGCGGGCAAGATAGAACTATACAGAGTGAAAGGAGCACAAACAGAGGGAGAAAGTGCAAGATAAACACAAGAGCAACAATACAATACTACAGGACAAGACAGCGCAGTCAAGAACACAGAGTGCAGCCAGAGCTAACCTGAATAGGGGCATCAAGGTTGCCAGGCAGGCAGAGAAACAGAAAATAGAGGTCTACTTCACATACAACAACCCACAGTGGGTGTGGCAGGGAATACAACACATTACAAACTTCAAAGGCAACAACACCGTCACTGTTAACAGCAACGCCCTTTTAGCAAAGGAGCTAAACAGCTTCTTTGCTCGTCTGGAGGAACACAGAGCAGACATAGCCACACTGCCCCCTCCCCAATCTCCAGCACTCACAGACTCCCTCTGCAGGAACACCACGCGAGAAGGCACATTGCATCTCTAGGTGTGTGGAGTTTTAAGACAAGGCAAGTGATGCTACGATAATATAATTCCTTGGTAAGACCCCACCTAGAATATTGTGTGCGGGTTTGGTTACCATACCTTAAGAAGGACATTGCTGCCTTGAAAAGGTGCAACGTAGGGCAACGAGAATGATTCCTGGTCTTAGAGGAATGTCTAATGAGGATAGGTTAGCTGAGCTGAATCTGTTTAGCCTCGAGCAAAGGAGACTAAGGGGGGACATAATCCAGGTGTTTAAGATTCTAACAGGTCTGGATGCTGTTCAGCCAAATGGCTATTTCAATGTTAGTTTAAATACCAGAACTCGTGGCCATAAGTGGAAATTAGCTGGAGAACATTTTAAAACGAATTTGATGAAGCATTTCTGTACACAGCGTGTAGTTAGAGTATGGAATAGTCTTCCTGTTATTGTAACACAAGCTAAAACCCTGGGTTCTTTTAAATCAGAGCTAGATAAGATTTTTGAGCTATTAGCTAAGTTCTCCTCAAAGGAGCATGATGGGCCGAATGGCCTCCTCTCATTTGTATATCACTTTGGTTCTTATGAGTCAGCTTACAGAGATGAGGTCCAGAAACTGATAGGTTGGTGTTCAGCAAACAATTTGGCACTAAACAGCACAAAGACAAAGGAATCACTGACTTCAGGAAGGATGGAGGCGACACTGGCCTGCCTAGATGGATGGATGGATGTTTTTATTGACATTGTAAGTACAATGAGATTTAGTTTGGAACGCGCCAGCAGCTACACAGTATATTTACAATTATATAGATTGTGAGGCATAAAATAAGGTGTGAGTAATATAACATAACGACATAATATAAGTATCATTAATTAATCATTACAGATGGTATGAGGTGTGAACCGCTAGGCTGCTATGGCATGTTTGGTATCAAACCGATGGAAAATCACTCCAGTTTCCAAATCTGGTCAGTGGTTACCACGAAAGTGAATATATCAAAAGTTACACCAGCCTAACGAAAATCATCAATACAAGGGAAATCACTCTGGTCATAAATCTCAAAAGGACTGATACAGACCCCCTTCCGAAAGCCCGCCAAATGGATGGTCAGCCATTGGTCCAGGAGTCGAATTCCTGGTCACTCCTATTCACGAACTTTACACTATAAAACCTGGCACCTCAGAACAAAGCCAGGAGAGGAGAAACAGAAGGGAGGAGAAAACAAAAGACCATCAGCACGAAGAGAGGCAGAGAACATCAGCCCAAGAGAAGAGAAGCCCACAAGAAGCCCTCCTGAAGCCTATCAGTGAAGACCCAGCTGGACAGAGAACTGCAACCAAGCCCAAGCTTCACCAGGAGAGGGAATCAGAGGGGCTCCACTCCAACAACCGCTGCAAACACCGCGCCTCCCTGAGTGCCATCACCCATCAGCTCATCAGCCTCCGCAACCAACTGCCAAGACCCCCCCCCCCCCACTCTGCAACCAAGTAACAAACTTCCTTTCATTTATAACAACCTAAACTCCTATTCACCTGCTATATTACTTTAGGACAGTATTTCCACAAATTGCTTGCTTTGCAGAACAGTATTTTCCCTTTTAAGGTTACTCATTTTAAATCTGGTCATTGCATTTTCATGTTAACATTGTTTGTGTCCACTCCGTTATTTCGTGTTTATTGTTTGTTAGGTGTAATGTCTGTCTTATGTTAGTTATAGGAATAAATGCATGTCTTTTACACAACTTCAGCCTCCGTTCATTGAGTGCTCACAAGAATCCCTGCCTGTGCGATCTACGCTCTGAAACCTCAAATTCGCCTGAAATATCGCGAGACTCTCTCTCATTGGCAGTGAGGGAGCTTCGCTACCGATCGTTTACATTACCTGGTGACGCAGCTCGTTGGACAAGCCTTCTATTCTAACCCAGGTTATTACGTGATACTGGTTATTAATGAGTTCCATTTAAGTCACACATTAACAGACTCACGGTGTTTCGCAATTGAGTTTGAGCCGACCATTCAGCATAAAAAATTGGTTAATAATCACAAGGCACAAGGTTTAAACTTATTCTGAGCACACAATTTAAACTTTTATGACCGAACGTGCAGTGAAGAAGCGCTACTGTCAACTGGTTGCAAAAGTCGCACTCATGGCAATCTGAAGGCATTTAAGCGGGATCATATGGGCTTATTATAGTTATTTTTATTTCTATTATTAGTAGTTATATTATTTTGTTTATTTTCGGTGATTTCATTGTAGTTCTTTCGTATTAAACTGCAGTAAACTTTAACCCTATGTCTGACGAGATTCTCAGATGTAGCGCTTTGTTTCCAGGTTCAATTCGGACGAGTGTCTCCGTTTCTATATATCCTGGGAGAGATCTCTCTATTAGCGAACGGGAATACTTGTTATGAGGTTCTAACCTAAATTATGTTGCGCTTGGACATAAGACCGATAGCCTTAGTTACCTATCAGGATCATACTCGTATGTGTGTGCCTGCTTTAGACAAAGCAAGTTTAAACACAACTTTGCGCTGTGAGCCAAGTGTGTGTCATTTAGAAATTGGGAGTCTCCTGTGCTTGAGACCCGCCGTGGTTAAGCACCATTTGCGACGAGATATAGTGCACTCACAATTTAAATCTGTCGCCGTACGCGTGCGCCGTCTCGCTTCAGTAATTGTTTTAAGGGGTTTTATACTGTGCAAGGCACAGAAGAAGGCCACAAGCAGCATGCGCATGCATTAAATGTGTGTGTCACTCATCTAGCGTCGGCAACCGCCTAGCTATATCTTTGGTTACCTCTAGTGGTCAGGCATAGAACTACCACTCCATTCGAAATTGCGCCTCTAGTGGCCAGGCATAGAACTACCACTCAATTTCGATATTGCGCCTCTAGTGGCCAGGCATAGAACTACCACTCCATTTTGATATTGCGCCCCCCGGTGGTCAGGCATAGAACTACCACTCCATTTCGATATTGCGCCCCCGGTGGTCAGGCATAGAACTACCACTCCAGTTCGAAATTGCGCCTCTAGTGGTCAGGCATAGAACTACCACTCCATTTCGAAATCGCGCTTCTAGTGGTCAGGCATAGAACTACCACTCCATTTCGATATTGCGCCCCCGGTGGTCAGGCATAGAACTACCACTCCATTTCGAAATTGGGCTTCTAGTGGTCAGGCATAGAACTACCACTCAATTTTGAAATTGCGCTTCTAGTGGCAAGCCATAGAAGTACTACTCTCCATTTCGAAATCGCGCCTCTAGTGGTCAGGCATAGAACTACCACTCCATTTCGATATTGCGCCCCCGGTGGTCAGGCATAGAACTAACACTTCATTTCGAAATTGCGCTTCTAGTGGTCAGAGCATAGAACTACCACTCAATTTTGAAATTGCGCTTCTAGTGACAAGCCATAGAACTACTACTCCATTCGAAATCGCGCCTCTAGTGGTCAGGCATAGAACTACTATTCCATTTCGAAATCGTGCCTCTAGTGGTCAGGCATAGAACTACCACTCCATTTCGAAATTGCGCCTCTAGTGGCCCGGCATAGAACTACCACTCAATTTCGATATTGCGCCTCTAGTGGCCAGGCATAGAACTACCACTCCATTTTGATATTGCGCCCCCGGTGGTCAGGCATAGAACTACCACTCCATTTCGATATTGCGCCCCCGGTGGTCAGGCATAGAACTACCACTCCAGTTCGAAATTGCGCCTCTAGTGGTCAGGCATAGAACTACCACTCCATTTCGAAATCGCGCCTCTAGTGGTCAGGCATAGAACTACCACTCCATTTCGATATTGCGCCCCCGGTGGTCAGGCATAGAACTACCACTCCATTTCGAAATTGGGCTTCTAGTGGTCAGGCATAGAACTACCACTCAATTTTGAAATTGCGCTTCTAGTGGCAAGCCATAGAAGTACTACTCCATTTCGAAATCGCGCCTCTAGTGGTCAGGCATAGAACTACCACTCCATTTCGATATTGCGCCCCCGGTGGTCAGGCATAGAACTACCACTCCATTTCGAAATTGCGCTTCTAGTGGTCAGGCATAGAACTACCACTCAATTTTGAAATTGCGCTTCTAGTGACAAGCCATAGAACTACTACTCCATTTCGAAATCGCGCCTCTAGTGGTCAGGCATAGAACTACTATTCCATTTCGAAATCGTGCCTCTAGTGGTCAGGCATAGAACTACCACTCCATTTCGAAATTGCACCCCCGGTGGTCAGGCATAGAACTACCACTCCATTTCGATATTGCGCCCCCCGGTGGTCAGGCATAGAAGTACCACTCCATTTCGATATTGCGCCCCCGGTGGTCAGGCATAGAACTACCACTCAGTTCGAAATTGCGCCTCCAGTGGTCAGGCATAGAACTACCACTCCATTTCAAAATCGCGCCTCCAGTGGTCAGGCATAGAACTACAACTCCATTTCGATATTGCGCCCCCGGTGGTCAGGCATAGAACTACACACTCCATTTCGAAATTGCGCTTCTAGTGGTCTGCATAGAACTACCACTCAATTTTGAAATTGCGCTTCTAGTGGCAAGCCATAGCAGTGCCACTCCATTGAAATTGCACCTCTAGTGGTCCGCCATAGTAGGTTAACAACATCTGAGTTGGGTCTCTGGTGGTCAACTGCGGTGATACAACACGCATAATTGGACGGACACACAGGTTCTTGCCTGAAAGCAGGAATCAACTTCACAGACTAAATCAGTTTGATCACAATACATTAACATCCAATTAGGTTATTGTTGCATAACTAATTGATGTTTACAATTGAATAAGAAACACAATTCATTTGGTTTGATTCCCGTTTAACCTTTTTGATTTATTTTAGGTTTTATTTCACCTTATGCTTTCATTCATTCCATCTCCCCCAACAAGGGGACTTGCATAGAAGTTCAACCACTATTAACAACAGTAAACCAGTTACGTACACAATCCCATCAGGAAGTCGTTTGGATGTGATCAGTTGAGCCCTTCGGGTGCTGGGTGCTTACCATTCGCTCTCTGTTGGTTGAGCTTGTCTGTGGCTCTGCTGTCACTGCTTGTGATCGTACAGTTTGTCAGAACCGAAGGGGAGTTCTCAGCAATTGGATGCCCAAAAGCGTGTCAGCCCGGCTACACCCACTGACTCATTACGGGCAAGGCTGACAGGTACCTCAGGCGGTCATTACAACTTTTGAGCAGGACTTCGTTTAGGGTGAGTTCTGAGAACGGCCCTAGCTTGGACTCTCACTAGGGTGGGTGATACCTGAAGGCAATTTTGCCAGCCGATAAGCTCCACCTGGGTTGTCTCAGTTGTGCATACAGAATACGCCCTTCCAAGTTAACATTGCTGGGGATCGGGGGAGTGGAAGCCGGACTCAGGCTTGCTTGGCTGGGAGAATGATTCCTGGTCTTAGAGGAATGTTTAATGAGGAGAGGTTAGCTGAGCTGAATCTGTTTAGCCTCGAGCAAAGGAGACTAAGGGGGGACATAATCCAGGTGTTAAATCTGGTCATTGCATTACATTTTTTTTGTATCCACTCCTTTATTTCGTGTTTATTGTTTGTTAGGTGTAATGTCTGTCTTATGTTAGTTATATCCATCCATCCATTTTCCAAACTGCTTATCCTACTGGGTCGCGGGTGGTCCGGAACCTATCCCGGAATGTGGAATGGGCACGAGGCAGGGAACAATCCAGGATGGGGGGCAGCCCATCACAGGGCACACTCACACACAAATCGTGATTATATTATTGCACTATACTGTATAAATAAAAAGTAAACTTAATACCAGTTGTGGTAATAAAGTGCACAGAGAGTAAGAGAGAGTAGGGTTTCACATAAACGTATGTTCATTAGCATTTAGTATTCTGATGGCTTTGGGGTTAGAAGCTCTTATTAAATCTGGTTGTTCTGCAATGCATACTGCGGTAACGTTTACCAGAGGGCAGAAGTTCAAACATCTCATGTGCTAGGTGCGTGGGATCTTTTTTAAATATAATTATGCATATGTAGAACTAGGGATATGATCCTGTTAAGTATGATAGTTCTGTCTCATTATTGCAGGATCGACATCCATAGTAACTGTGGTGATCTATCCATTTGTGTGCATGTCTGTGTGTGTGTGTGCGAGCGGGTATACCTATCCTACCCCATAGCGTGATAAATACCTGTTTTTTTTTTCCCTTATGGGGACCACGAAACTGAAAACCAGGAAAACTCTATTTTATAAAAATCTGTGACTGCTGTGGAAAAACTAAAAATGCAAAACCTCTTTTATTTTGCTTGGTTACTTATGGTTATGGTTAGGGCAGGGTGGGGGTTAAGATTGTCATAGTTAGCGTTAGCATTTATCCAATAGAAGTCAATGAGCGGGCCCCATAAGGATAGGTATACCCTATGTGTGTGCATGTGTGTGTTTGTCCCATATTGCCTGGGCTTCAGGATACCTCATAACCCGGAACTTCATCAGAAGTAGTTAGAAAATGGATGAATGGATGGATGGATGGATGGATGGATGGATGGATGGATGGACAGATCAATAAAAGTACAGAACATCCATTTTACAAAGAACCATCAACACTAAATGTATGCACTGGTCATGCTCCTGGAAATTAAACTTCTTTTCTGAAAAGCAGCATGTTCATAAATTAGCTGCTGTTATACCTTGGGGGAACAAATGCAGATGAAATTGTAAAACAAACTGCAGTGGCAAAACAGTTCTGGCTGCCTGTGCTGCCCTGCCTGCCCGCCCTCCTGCCCATTACGTCCTGCCTGTGCCACCCTCCTGCCTGCCCTCCTGCCTGTTTACGTCTTTCCTGTGTGCCCTGCTGCCAGTTATTCTGTATTTACATCCGGACTTAACTAATTGAACCATATAAACCATATAAATCAGGACTTTGTTAACGTGACTTCTGACCTGTGGAGGATGGGCTCCCCCTTTCACTCTGGTTCCTCCAAAGGTTTCTTACTATGACTGAGTTTATCCTTGCCAATGTCGCTTTCTAATTTTTCAGGCTAGATCTTGCTCACTGGGACAATTGGGCAGGGACAAAGTAAAGTGCTTTGAGACAATGTAAGGCTATGAAAATGTACTATACAAAATAAAGTGAATTGACTTGAGTAATGTGGCACAAAGCAACCCTTCTTTGCCACAGGAAATGTCTGGTGCAATTTCTTTTTTAATTGTACATGTCAATTGCATAATACCCTAAACTAATTCATTATTATTTCTATTATTATCATCATCATCAGTATTTCATTAGTATTCCATGGTATTTAGATTTTTCAGGAATCAGTGTGTGTACTGTATACTTTTTAATTTATTTGCACTATGTGTAGTGTCTCTGCAGCTGTATATACTTGCTGCATTATGCACAAGAACTTCCCTCAGGCATCAGTATAGTTAATCAAATGTAATATTTCTTGCTTGTTTATTAAGTTGTTTTAGGTATTTTGTGTGTTCCACTTAATTTAGTGTAATTAGTCCTAGTTGACTCAGGTTTAGTTAGATTTTTCCTTCTGTTGTTCCTCTGCATCATGCTACTGTCATAAAATTTCAATGTCTTACCTAACTTAAGAGTTTTGTGCATTGTGTTTTGGAGAGAAAGAAATCATTACTTTTTTTCTTTAGATTCATCCACTGATTCTATCACCTATGACACATTCCCCCTGAATATTTGTTTGTTTATTTATGTATTTGCTTGGGGGATGGAATTAACAAACAGAAATAACTGAATGAATCAGGGTAGTGAAAAACATTTATAAACTTATCATTTTGGTATTGGTACGATCCTGTTCTGGTTAGTTAGCCGAGGGAGTAAATCATCCGGAGTTTCATCTCTCAATCTCCTCCTACACCCACTCAGCATCACAGTATGGACTCCCCAATGCAACTGATCTGCACGTATTTGTACTCTGGGAGGAAATTGAAGCCCCCATAGGAAAAACTCAAAGCCTACAGACATATGCACAAAACCAGGGGACATGCTCAGTTCTGCAGGCCTGGAAGTGTGAGAGAAGGCTATTTATTGAGTTTCCCCTCTGCCCCTGGTAAAGATGAAACATGCACAAGTCATTAAACACACATATACTTACATGAAAGTCTGACTGATACTGGAGCTTCCAGTGCCCGTAAACCAGGTACTGGGGTACTCCATTTCCTTCTTGATAATTAGCGCCATTGAAAAAAAAACGGTGCCTTTCCTAATATTAACTGACTCTCAGACAAATGTACTGCTTGAAGACCCTGCCACTATTCGCATTTTCCAGCAGGAGTCACAAATCTTCATTGCATTCAGTTTATTCTCAGATGAGCTCATGCATGTTTCTATGTGCATCTTTACACTTAAACAAATACAGCTAACCTCTGTTGTTATATTCCATATATATTTGTCGTGACTGGCCTTTTTTCTCAAATGATGGATTTCTGAAACTAAAACTGACAGTATTCTAAAATATTTATATTGCCACATCATCGACACATGTTCTAATATGACATAGCATTCCCCTGGACCATAGTGCGACTTAGAGACAAGATATAACATGCCCTTCACGGTAAAACACTAGATAGGTGCAACACTTAATGTCAACGTTGTCAATGTCAATGTTGACTTAATGTCAACGTTAAATTCATGGATTCGCAAATTAAGTAACACGGTTACAGTACAAAAACGAGCAGAGCTGTGTATGGCATGACTATCTCGCGGCGGCGACAAAATATGCTTATCCTTCTAATTATTCAGAAGAAAATATATTTGCAAGCACAGCCGTTCACGGCTTCCGTACAAAAAGCTGTCACTACGCTACAGGAAGAATACACGACCAATATAGGATTTACACAAGTCTGCTTCTTTTGTTTTATTTAGTAACAACTTTCACAAAAATTGACAGCAATACTGCTAAAAGTGCAGATCTGTTGCCAAATTAAATAAACAAAGAAATTAATCATAAAAATATTCAAAGTATATACAGCCAGGGGCGCCGCTAGCAATTTTGGGCCCTATGACAAAATATGAGGTTGGGCCCCCCTATCACACCCATTCAGATCTCTGGGGGCCCCTAAAGGGCGTGGGCCCTTAGAATTGTCCCAACTTTCCCCCCCTTAGCGGCGCCCCTGTATACAGCTAACCATTTCCAATCGAAAAGTACATACAAGTCTCCAATATAAGTTATACAATGGAGCGCAGATAAAACTTTTAAATAGTAATTAACCAAACTATATAAAGAATACAAGTTTGAATACAGGTAATTTGTATAAATTTTACTGTGTTCAGACTGAAAAATCAGCACCAGCCTTACACACATTGCAGTTCTGCTTTTTTCTTCTTTTAGCATAATTACCCGTTTCACGTTCACGAGGCAGAAGATCCCTGCAAATGTGAAAATTCACAAGTAACAGGCACCATTAACCTCAAGCCATAACAGTCTGCTAGCCTGAACAATAGCAAACTCTATGTATTACCAATTATTACGCAGGTTGTCACTTTATCAAATCATGACTGTTACTAAGAAGTGGGAGTGAAACGCGTGTCACGAGATCTCGCGATATTACAACATGACGAGATTTCTCGTTGGAGCGAAAAGCCGTTTCACGAATGCGCTGCAAATGAGCTGCTGTAAATATGTCGGCATCTGACTAAATTACTATAGTAGATACCCCAGACACTTTTGAATCTTTTGTGTGTCAGCATTTCGGGTGCCCGGCGGAAAATATAAATGGCGAAAGGGAGACAGACAAAACACGAACCATCTGTAAGGACTGTAGAAAGCTAATGCCGCACACAGCGGCTAATGCTACTACTAACTACTATGCAAAGCCATTTGCAGCACCATCATAGCTCTTTATTTAAATTCACTGCACCGGTGAAGAAAACATTTTTAAAAAAATGTTATGTTTATTATTGGGTGCTTTCCACTTCATGCACCCACATACAGCGCTAGCTTAAAGCAATGCATTCTGGTCCTGACGCAATGCATCATGGTTATATTTTTTATCGCCCGTTGCATTACGTCACCATGTCACATGGTACCAAAACTCCGCGAGAGCAAGACACATCAGGCAGCACCTCTTAGCAGGCTGCACAGGCTGGATCCGCCTCCATTACGACACAACTTTGCCCTTATTGGCTTAAGATTTTAGTTACATACATGACGTTTGTATATCTGCTATTTCTCCCGAGAAGCAGGTAAAGCGGTAACTGCTTTTCAATTAATTTACTTGGTAAAATTAAATTTAAATAAATGATATGAATATTGTAATAGTACTCGTGAGCTTTGTTTGTTGTTAGTTACTGTAATGTTGCGCTGCTTTATTTGTTTAATCGTCTTGTCTGTGAAGACATTCAAGTTAATCAAATAAGAACTGCACTGTACACTGTACATGACCATAAAAACTTTGAATCCTTGAAATAAATGTTTTTGATCTTTTCCTTGGCAGTTATCTTTTTACACAGGGCCTCTATGTACACAATAGTTATTTTTTTCACGACTAACAGTATGGATCAGGAGTTGGTTATTGTAAAAGAAGTAATGTGCATGCAGGTGATATTTGTATAGATTTATATTTACCCCTAGGTGATAAGTTTGACAGTCATTTCTTTTACCGTTTGGCCTCTCGGTTGAACATAATAGTGGCGCGAGCAGCTCCACTTGGTTTTTTAAAAATACTCAGCCATGAACTTTTGGTGAACTCAGGTGAATCCCTTCCTTCAGTAGTAAACCTTGGTAGTTTCAGCCGTTTACACATTGTCTCACTAAAAGGTTGATAATATATTTGTCCTTTTACATAGTGATAAAATATACGCGATAAAAATGTGAATATTCATAGATTCAGGACTAACAAAGTAGCTAACAGAAACTCAGACTAACAAAAGGTGCAAATACATACTCAGTTGGTTCCATTGTGTTGATTACATTATAATGTTTACATTGTAATGATTATATCATGGATATTTGGCATACTTTTTATAAAATCGTAATTCTTATATTCTGCGTTATATAGTGCTAAATAATATTCCATAGATGGATGGACTTTATTAATCCCCGTGGGGAAATTGTGTTTTTTATGTCTCCCTCAACTTACTCTTTGTGGAGTAAGTTGTCCGCGAAGTGCAGCTACCTGTTGGGGCGCCCAGGGAGCTGGGGGTTAAGGGCCTTGCTCAAGGACCCACAGACGTGCTGAGGCTGGGTTAGTTTCAACTGGTGACCTCATTACAGGCACAAGGACTGACCCCTGCCCCCCAACTGTGTATGAGTAGCATTTATGCTGTTTCTTGAGTGTGAGCTAGTACATAAACCAGCTAGTGCTCACCATTGCAAAAATACTCTAGCTTTCTGTCATACACATTTTTTTATTTTCTTACATTGTCCGTTTTTGTTCATAGTCTGTAATATTCTGAATAACGACAATGTAGAGGAAAAACAGATTAAATTCTCCTTGTTTGTAATTTCCCCATGTAATCCACTGCCTTGTGGTAAGAGGTGCAAAAGTCAGACGCGTTGAATGATGAGGATACGATATTGAGTTTAGTTCTTGAGAGGATTTATTCATATGATATTTTAACACACAGTACTTTGAACTGGTTTGTTTGGCGCAAAAGGGCCGATATGCAGACACCATCACACATGGCAAATACGGTCAATGACTGTTTCACTTTGCACCTTCAGCCCTGAGCCGCGTAATCTCAGCACCTTTAATAACAACCATTGCTGCCTCCTACAGGTGGGAATACACTTAGACAATAGTAAATATCACTAAGGCAGGCAAGTACCTCTCGTTTCAAGTGTTGCAATACTATATAACATTATATTATAAACAATAAATACGAATAAATAAAAACATTAAACAAATAAACATAATCAATAATATTCATGAATAATTATGCTTAATATACAAATAAAAGAATAGCTCCTGCAGATGATTTCAGATAACTACTGGAACAATGAGTTCTGGAGGGGAGCAAGCTCTGTTACATGCTATAGAAATGTTGATCTGATTCCTTTCATTATCAGATTGTTACCACTGTTAAAAACCACAGATATTGTATTCTGATTGTATGCATTTCCTTATTAGGGCATGTCAGTTACTTCTGTTAAAAAATCCGTTTATTCTGACGTCGTAAATTTCCTGATCAGAGTTTACCCTCTTTAAAGTGATGGAGGTCCACTTGTGCGAAAGATACATCGATATGCATATGAGATTTCGTTTGTGCCAAAAATATGTAAATAGCACACAGTCCATGTCGACTGAGCATGTGACAAAGAATTTTTCTGTGACAATTCTATTTTGTCAATGAGTTTGTCTGTGGAGCCCCTGAAGGGACCTAATGGTGTCCGCTAATTAGATACCCAGAAATAAACTGTGTGGCTCCTGCCCAAGCATTGCTGCCCAAACAGCAGCTTCCTCCTTATGCCACCGAGGGAGGAGTAGCCAGTGGTTCCCCTGCCCCTTCCCCTCTCCCCCCTGCAGACGAGGATCATAACCATTCAGCACCCGACTCTACCTCCTTCTCGGTGAAGAAGTGCCGTGGCGAAACACTCAGGCAGCAGGACGAGGTAGCAGAAATTCTTGCCCCTATGTTGGTATGTCCAAATCCTCAAGGGGGAGATAAGGTTTGCTCATCTGACACTGTAGATGAAGGAGTTGAACATAAGAACATAAGAACTATACAAACGAGACGAGGCCATTCGGCCCATCAAGCTCGCTTGGGGAGAACTAAACTAATAGCTCAGAGTCGTTAAAATCTTATCTAGCTCTGATTTAAAGGAACCCAAGGATTCAGCTTGCACTACATTATCAGGAAGACTATTCCATACTCTACACGCTGCGTAAAGAAGTGCTTCCTTAAATCCAGCTTGAAATGTTCTCCCGCTAATTTCCACCTATGGCCACGAGTTCGTGTATTTAAACTAATGCTGAAGTAACTATTTGGTTGAACAGCATCCAAACCTGTTAGAATCTTATATACCTGGATCATGTCCCCCCTCAATCTCCTTTGCTTGAGACTGAACAGATTTAGCTCAAGTAACCGTTCCTCGTATGACATTCCTCTAAGACCAGGAATCATTTTTGTGGCCCTACGCTGCACCTTTTCTAAGGCCACAATGTCCTTTTTAAGATATGGTGACCAAACCTGCACACAATATTCTAGGTGAGGTCTCACCAAGGAATTGTATAATCTTAGCATTACCTCCCTTGACTTAAACTCCACACACCTGGAGATATACCCCAACATCCTATTGGCCTTTTTTATTGCTTCCCCACACTGGCGAGAATGGGACATGGAAGCATCAACATACACACCAAGGTCTTTCTCATGATCAGCTACCTTTTTTTCAGTGACACCCATGAAATACCTGTACTTTATATTTCTGCTCCCTAGATGGAGTACCTTATATTTATCGACGTTAAATTTCATCTGCCAGGTATCGGCCCAGTCACTAATTAAATCAAGATCCCGCTGTAGCTGCTGAGCCACTAATTCAGTATCTGCTACACCACCCACCTTGGTGTCATCTGCAAATTTCACCAGTTTACTGTATATATTGGTATCCATATCATTTATGTAAATTAGGAACAATAGTGGTCCTAAAATCGAACCCTGCGGTACCCCACTATGAACGCAAGCCCACTGTGAGTTGAAGGACATTGCCAGTGACCTGCTGGACCCCAGGCAGAACAGGCCTCACCATGCGACAGCCCTTCAGAGACTGGTCCTCCTGCGCATGGACTGGGGCATGATGCATCAGTTTAAACAGGAGCCTGGTAAATCCTGCGAGTGCTACACCAAGCGACTGATGGCAGCATTCTCCAACTACAGTGGGATGGACTCCACAACGGACCGAGAGTGTATGTGATGTAAAATACACTAAGATAGGTAAAAACTCTTTTGTGGACTAAGTAAAACAAACATTTTATGTTCTAGTTTTCTTAAAACTACTGAAACAAATAATTGGCTACACTGCAGTTCCGCTGTTTTGTTTGGCACCCCTGCATGTCGTGCATTGTGTGGAAAAAACCTGAAGGCTGAGGAATGTTACGTAACACAGCTAGAATGTAAAAACTCTCTCTGGTGTAATTCACTGCATAAAACCAATGGTGTTAAGTGTGATGTCTTCTTCATAACACTCCCTGATGTTTGTGTCCGTGACCATGAGATAGGGTGGGCTGCTTTTCTTCCTTCCTTTGACTAGTATTCCTCCTAAATTGTTCATCTGTATTTGCTGCATTGGTACTTGATGTGCGTGTGCCTTGTGTCACGATCGCCATTTAACGGGAGCGGCGGACGGGCAGGAAACAGGCAAGGCAGGCAGGATACGGGGATTTATTAGGAACACGGGGTGCAGGAAACATCTCACGCAGACGGACTTCAATGACGGACACTGAACTCTAGTAAGACATGAACTCAAATAGACAGGACTGATTGAAAATAATCGGACACAGCTGGGTACGATCAGGGAAGCACACGTGGATAATCAGGGGGCGTGGCACACACGGTGGTCAGACTGTCCGGGACCTCCTCGGGGACTAGGGCAGGAAAGTCTGGAGCTGGGTCAGGGACAGGAGTGGGGCCAGGAACAAGAGCCCCAGGGGGCACAGTCATTTGAGGCGGAGGGAGCGCCTCGGGCGTGGGCTCTGGGGCCGCAGGGGGCAGCGGAGGCGGCTGCTCAGGAGCTACGGGCAAAGCAGGCGGCGGCTGCTCGGGCTCTGGGGCCGCAGGGGGCAGCGGAGGCGGCTGCTCGGGCTGCGCAGGAGCTATGGGCGACGAAGGCAACTGCTCAGACGCTGTAGCAGGAACCCAGGACTTTATGCTCAGCCCACTGCTGTTAACTCCGATGACTCACAACTGAGCAGCAATGCACATTTCGAATTCCATCATCAACATCAGGCAGATGACAAGACTGTTGTGGGTCTCATCAATAAAAACGGTGACTCAGCATACAAAGAGGAAGTGTGATGACTATCGGACTGCTGCAGAGCCAACAACCTGTCTCTGAATGTTGACCAAAGAGATGGTTGTTGACGTTAGAAGAACACAAAACACAGAGTGACCACTCTCTGCTGCACATCGATGGCTCATCTGTGGAGATCGTAGAGAGTACCAGATTCCTTGTTGTCCATCTGGCGGAGAATCTCACCAGGTCCTTCAACATCAGCTCCATAGTAAGGAAAGCACAGCAGCACCTCTACTCTCCACGGAAGCTCAGAAAAGCCCATCTCCCATTCTCACACTCTATTGGGGAACTGTTGAAAGCACCCTGAGCAGCTGCATCACGGTCTGCTTTGAGAACTGTGTCGCCTCAGATCACAAGTCCCTACAACAGATAGTGATGACAGGTGAGAAAATCATTGGGAGTATCGTGTTAGAGAAATATGTACTTTTTTTATCATCATTTTGCTAGACGCTTAGAAACAACACCCTGCCGCAGCTTGATCTTAATTGAGCAATAACACGTCTCAAGAACTGTCGCTTGAATATTTCCACCCCATATATGGTGACAAACAATGTTCAATGTCAGTTGCATATCCTGTTTGTGTACCTCAATAAAAGACACTGCGAGGGGAGTTACTCTTTCGAAGTTGGCTGAGTTCGACTGAGAGGCTGACACCTCGAGGTCAGGACCGGGCTTCCCTTTGTAAGGAAAAGTGGTAAAAATGTCCCAAGGTTCTTGGTTGATCATTTGAATGCAGACAATGTTAGGAATTTATGATCATGGGGGAAGCCAGGGAGAGAATGGGGGTTCCAGTTGGCACCACTATGGTGATAAGGATAAGATAAGGTGATAAGAATTGAATTACAATGATCATAAAAGTCTCCACCCTGTCCTGTCCCGTCCCTGTCTCAGGATCCTCACACTCCAGGGGGTCACTCTTTATATGTAAATTCACTCACAACACCTACACACAACACCTTGGTGGGGAGGGCCTTTTTGGGTATAAAGGGGGGTGAAGAACTGTCTTCAATTTGTATCTGAGCTGCCTTTCAGTACCCGGTGTGTCTCTACACTGTATTACATTGTATTATTTTTGCTGTTCAATAAACCATCATTTTGCTGAAACTGCGGAGACTCTGCAAGTGGATTCCCTACACCTTGCAGCAAGTAAAACGTCATCACAGCTGTCTGCGTTGTTCTGTGTTCAGAGACTGGTTTGTTTCCAGCGCATCTTCAGAAGAAGATAACCCTAACATATCTCTCCCCTCCATCACAGATATTCACACCACACACTGCATCCGCAAAGCCACCACCATTGTGGATGACCCCACCCACCCCTCACATTATCGTTTCACCCTCCTGCCTTCTGGAAATAGGTCCCGGAGCATTCGGGCCTTTACAGCCAGACTCAAACAGCTTTATCCCCCATGCCGTCAGACTACTGAACTCTCAGGGACTAATCTGATACCACACACACATACACTCATTAACACACTTTATTATTTAACTACTATTTTTTATCTTATTGTCGCCATGTTTACAGTTACTTTTATTTATTTTTATTGCTACCTCATTGGACAACCAAACTGCGCCTTCTCAGTACTGGGTTTACTGTGCTGTTTGTGCTCGTTGGTGTCAGTTGTCCTCTCTTTTTGCACTGTCCTGCAATGTTTGCACAGTTTTTGCTCATTATGCACCATACAGTATGTTGCTAGGTTGGTATGTGTTAGTATTCTGTTAATTTAAGTAGCACCTTGGTCCGAGGGAAACAGTTTCTTTTGTAACTGTACTATACTCAACTGTGTAAAGTTAAAAATAACATTAAAGACCTACTTGACTTTTACTGAACAGGTGCTAAAGTGAAATTACTTGCTTCTGGGAAAGAACTCCAGCTGAAATTCTGTACAACAATTATGGGAGACATATGGGAAGGACGCGGTGTCAGACCTGCCCCAGTGGGACGAATGTGGTTTTCCTAGTAACAGCAGCTTCAGTCCCAATCAGATAAGCCAGATGCGTCTGAAATTAGAGGAACGGGATCAGACTGGTTGCTCAGGGACTAATGTGGTAGAACTAAAACAGAGACAAATTGGACGGTGTTTCAATTGTGGGAAAATGAGACAAAGCAGGCAGAGGAGATGCGGGTGGCAAAGAAGCATGAGATAAGGAATGCAGAGAATGTGGATGAGGGTGAGACTCCTGTGAAAACTGTGTATTGAAAATTAGGGCCATAGTATTGTCATCCATCCTGTCAGGGTATGGAAATACACTGAGGGTAAATGGCCTAATGCAGGAAGTGTCTTAATCCTATAACATCCAGCTGATTCAGGCTGTGGGGGACAGTGTAGTACTGCACTCTTCTGGCTGGGACCTTGAATAAATGAATGAATGTTACATTTATACAGCCCTTTTCTAAGATACACAAAGAGCTTTACAGAAGCACTGGGGAGCCACTTCAACCCAAACGTGAGGCAGCAGGAGAGGGGGCCCAGGCAGAGAGAACAGCCAACAAGACGGGTGCTTCCACAGACAGGACGGGGGCCCCGGCAGACCAACGCTGACGACTCCTGGGACCAAGTCAACAGAGCAGCTGTCGTCATTGTGACTCACCCTCATACATCCATCCATTGTCTAAACCGCTTATGCTACTGGGTCGCGGGGGGTCCAGAGCCTATCCTGGCAGGATCTGTGCACGAGGCAGGGAACAACCCAGGACGGGGGGGCAGCTCATTGCAAGGCACATTCACACACCATTCACACACACATGCACTCCTACGGCCAATTTAGCAAGAGAGAACATGCAAACTCCCCACACATGTGACCCAGGCGGAGACTCGAACCTGAGTCCCAGTGGTGGGAGGTAACAGTGCTAATCACTGCACCACCAAGCAGCCCCACCCTCATACATGATTTCTGATTCTTGATTTTAATCCCCTTTTCTGTTTTTGGCAACATATAAAGTGCTGTGAATGTCACTGTCAGATTGTCATATCATCCTCCAGTTGTCCCTTGTCACCCTGGATGCACATTGAGTGTTTGCTAAATATTTTATCTTGTAGTGTTCCTGATTTTTTCCTGTGTTTTAATTTGCAATTCTCAAATTTCATGACTGGCATCCGTGGGGACGATTAATTAAACCTGTTAACTCTGCACTTCAATTTCAAACTGTTGGTAACATGTGTACATATTTTTGTCTGATCTTTTCACCACCAGGTGGCGATATAGCAACTCCAGAGTTATTGATGGCTAGAACAAAAAAAACACAGTAACACAGAGGTGTAGCTAAAAATTCTGGGCCCCTGACAGAATGTCACCTTGCGCCCTCTGTCGAATTTTACATTCTGTGAAAGAGATTTGTTGAGCCATCTTCCAATGTAATCCAATCCAGCTCTTTATTTGAAAAGCACTTTAAACAACCTTATGGACCAAAGTGCTGCACAAAGGAATAAATAAAAACATTCACACACTTAAAAACGAAGTAAAAGAAATTTAATAAAAACCAAAACATTCAATGTGAGTAAAAGGCCATTAATAAAAATTTAAAAAAATCAATTAATTAATAAAGAAAAGGCTAAGATTAAAATAAGATTTACTATTAAAATTAACATCTCACAATGTGTCAAAGGTGAAGGAGAAGAGATTAGAAGAGATTTAAAAACGGACAGAGGGGATTCCTCTCTAATGTGAAAAGGCAAGTCATTCCACATTTTAGGAGCTGCGACTGCAAAGGCTCGATCCCCTCTAAGCTCACGCTGAGTCTTAGGAACCGTCAGGAACAGCTGATCAGCTGACCTGAGAGAGCGGGTGGGGGTGTAAGGGTGAAGCAGCTCACAGAGGTCAGATGGAGCAAGACCACTGAGGGCTTTAAAAGCAAATAACAGAATTTTAAAATGAATCCTAAAATGTACGGGCAGCCAGTGGAGTGAGGCTAAAATGGGGGAGACATGCTCATATTTCCATGTGCGGCAGCATTTTGAACCTTCTGGAGGTGAACAATAGTGGAGCCTCTAACCCCAACATAGAGGGCGTTACAGTGGTCCAAACTAGTAGTGACAAAAGAGTGGATTACTGTCTCAAAGTGCTGCCTAGAAAGAATTGGCTTTATTTTGGCCAACTGCCTCAATTGTAAAAAGCTTGACTTGACAACTAACCTTATCTGAGTGTCAAACTTAAGGTTGGTGTCGACTTTATGTGTGTGATGTGTGATGACTGGTTTACAATATTGTTCCAAGGAACCTAAAATTACAGTGGAGGTCAGAGGAGTGGAGTTACCAAAAACCAACACTTCTGTCCATTACCTCCCCACTTCCTTGTTAGTTACAATATTTGTTCTGCATTACTGTACTGCTTTGGAGCCTTTTGATATTAAGGTGAATAACACAGGTGAAAAATTAAGGTGAAAAAAGAGACAGATGCATTGACAGCAGTCGTGGCCACACTTTGGACTGGGAGTGTAAGAGCAAAGGAAACTGAATCCACTATGTTCTGTCCTGTAAATTTTTATTAAACACCACATGACACACATACGAGTCCTGTTTTAACTTTCAGGGCTGATGGTCTGCAGCCTGGCTTGTGTTCTACAGTGCAGCGCAGGTGCAGTCACTGTGCTGAGCCCGGCGTTATATTAATGACGCAGCCTTTCACACTGACCAGTGAGAAATAACCTTGAAAATGACTGTGCTCTTTGTGGTTCTCCTTTTTTCTTACCACCAAGCAAGAGACTAAACATATTTTCTACTTATCAGTTATCAGAAATCAGAAATGTCATGCAGTAATCAGAGGTTAGACAGCAAGAATGACTTTTGTATTTTTATCTTTTGTCAATCTTTTATCCAGCGACTACTAATTCTCATCGGGGTCTGGAGAGGGTGGGACCTGTCCCAGGAAGCACAGAGCACAGGCCTGCATGGGATGCCATTCCACACAAGCAAAAACAATTAAGATGGTCAGATTTGCCTCACTGTGTGATTTTGACTGAAAGATGAACTAAGCACAGTCTTGTGTGTATAAAAATGCGTAGATTCATTTAACTTTAACAATGAGATTCAGCAACATGACCTTATAGTGTTAATGATCGGTATCTTACTGGTATTAACTGAATTATGCAAAATTCTACATTATTCTATATTATTGCACCCAAATTGTTCATACTGACTAAATGTAATTACTGACATCCTGGACATACTGCTTTTTAGGTTTGAATTTAAAATGTTAGTAGACAAATTCATGCTGTCAATAACATCTCACTTGCTCACCCACTTTTAGATAAAAATACCCTTTGTGGTTTTTCTAGTGAAGCAGTGGGCCTGAGCTGAGGACCTGATGGTTGTGTGGTTTTCGCTCACTGAGAAGAGAGACACAAACACCCTGCTCTCAGTCGGTCAGTCTTCCTGTAAAATGCAGAGGTGAGACTGCTAGTGGAAAATTACTGACTGCAGCGTCAACAACACATATAAACAGCAGCACAAACAAAATGTTCCACAAATGCAGGACATCTGTATGCTTACAGCACACATCAGACACGCTGACCCTCAGCACTGAGCTCCTCCAGGCTCTGTGCTCTCCCTCTTCTCTTCAATTTCTACACAAATCACTGCTGCTCCAGTGAAGATCCTGAATTTTGCAGGTGATACTACTGTGTTTGCCATCATAACTGAAGGTGATGAGTCTGCCTACAGACTGGAAGTCGTACAGCTGACCATCCAGTTCTGAACTCACATTATCCCAAATGTCCACATGCTTAGACTCCTCTCATCATCAGGGAGGAGCGTCCCTTGGCACTGTAGAGTAGATGGATGAGAGCAGGCTGATAACAAGGCTGTCATCAATTTTATGTGACACCTCTCACCCCCCCAGCAGACTATGGAGGCCCGTAAGGGCAGCTCCTTCAGTAAGAGACTCAGACACCCGGCGTGTGACAGAACGGTACCGCAGGTCATTGGGCCCCACAGCAGTCAGGCTTTATAATCTGCACTCTGCTCATTGAACTTTTCCCCTGTTCACTGTCTTCTGATACAGTTTCTATCTGCTGCTGATCTGCAATATTGTTCCTCCTTATTCACTGATGTGCAGTGTTGCATTGAGCCAGTGCATTATGCCCTGTGTGGCAGCTTCCTTTGGGAGGCTAATATCTGGCACATGAGCAATAATGTTACATGCAATAGGATTGTGTATAAGTTAAGGATTGTGTATAAGTTAATTTTAATATTCCTATAATATTCCTCTGTATGTAATATATTCTTATTTTTTGTTTCTATTATTACCCTATATTTATATATACATCCATTTCTTTTACATTCATAATGATGTTGTTTGTTGTTTTGTGCCCCACTGCTCTTGTAACAAGCCTCAGTCTTGACTCTCCCTTTTAAGGTCTTGGCCTTAAATCACACTCGATATAGGTGGTGTCGTCCCCATCACCCTGACCAGGATACATGCTGTAAGATTAATGGATGGTGTTTATCTGTGTGATGAAAAAGAATGTGAATAAAACAAAAATGTACCATTATAAATGGGAGCCCTAGGATGTGTGGTGGTTAGAGATGTGGACTGATGAGAATTTTGCTTTTCTAAAGTTCTGTTGTGAAAACTGTACATTCCGTTCCATGTACAGTAGTGATATGTAGCAATCATGTGCTCCAGTCAAATGTCCAGCTGCATGAATAATAATGGTGGCTTGTTTGGATAAAATAACTTAGGCTGAATACTTGAAAGCGTGACCTGGGTGAGGTAGAGAGGAAACAGGGTCTTACAAGAAGCAGATATTGTTCTGTCTGTGTGGTTTTTACTCTTTGCAAAGTGAGTCCAGCACAGTGCAGTCAGTGGGTCAGTCTTCCTGAGCTGCATCTAACCAGTGGAAACATCTGCAGCACTGCAGAGAAGCACTCAGCAGACAAACAAACCCAAACAGCTTACAGCTGTATGTCACTTTTGGACAGAGGTGGACAAAGTACACAACTTCACTACTTGAGTTAAGTATAGATACTCCTCGTCAAATAATACTCAAAGTTTTTCAGTTAATTTTTTACTTCAGTTAAAGTACTGGAGTATTTGCATCTAAAAATACTTAAGTATTCAAAAGTACATTATGTTTTAAATGCAAGACATTTTTCAGAACCTAATGACTCCTGAACACCCCACTGAATACACTGACTGGCTTGTACATCTTGTAGAATAAAAAGCTTGTGGAATATGATACAATGACTATAGAAACACAACTGACATAACAAAAGTACAGCCATTGTCATTTTCATCTTATTTAACACCCCCCACCCCACTCACACAAAAGAGCATGGTAGTGTTCTTACAGAGCCGTAGCAGTGTGTGTGTGTGCATGTGTGCATGTGTGTTTGTGTGTGTGTGTGTCTATGTGTGTGTGTGTTTGTGTGTCTGTGTATGTTTGTGTGTGTGTCTATGTGTGTGTATGTTTGTGAGCCAAGTAACAAGACAGGGAGCAAGAAACAAAACTCCTCTTTCTTAATTATCCACATCGTTATTAACGACACAGGTATATATACAGGTACATATACAGGTACATGTATATACTCAAAAATACATCCAGAACACACAATTAAATGAAAAACGTAATTTAAGAACACTTGAAATTTTCATTCAGTTTCTTTCATCTGTTTAATATAATCGATCAGTCCCTGTGCGTTTGCCCCAAACCATTCAGCATGGTACACAAGGGAGACAAGTAAGCATGTGTGACATCAAAGAACTGATTGCAGCAACTCAGCCTTTCCACAACATTAAAGCCGCTTATTCCCCCCCATGCCATGAAGAAATAATCTCTGTGGCTCCCCTCTCCCCCTCCCTCAGCCCCCAGTCTGGCTTGAACATTTGCACTTCCAGTAAAAATGCGCCCCAAACACACTGACACCAAACTCAGCACCGGTGCTCCGTAAAATCCCGTGATTCAGTCTCAGAAGCACTGGCTCCCCTGCCCTCCTCTGAACATTATTAAAGCTACACCCTGAACACTCTGTGTGACTGACATGAATGAGAAGCATCTTTATTCATAATCTCTGTAGCGGAGGTCAGAATACAGAGTGTCATTATTCCCGTCTTTCTTCTGTCTCCTGGGTTTTGGCTTCTTAAGGTTCAGGGCAGCGTAATTCAGTGTGTCCTCGTCATGGCACTGTGGAGACAAAGATGGCAGAATTGGATGGATCAAATCGGTTTGCTATTACCTATTTTCACAAATAGCACTTAAAATGCTGATCCCAGGATGGAAATCAGTCTGAGGTTCATTTGTTTTACTGACGATTTGTAATTTGAAATATTTATTACATACTTGCTTGCGTGACCATTCCACTTTTGATATATCACTGTTCTTTTCATCTGTTTAAAATATATAACACATCAATATATTATTTAATTTCGCACGGTATCATACCGTGGTCAGATAACATTCCGAATTTTCAAGCAATCAACATCCTTTTTGTCTCAAAAATGAAAGTAAAAATGACTTCTGTCAATTTAAGTGTGCATGTTTGGATACGTGTCATTTGTTCTCATATATCATATATAATAAAATTGCTATAAAGGAGATCTTGGTAATAAAAGTTATTGATATGCAACTTATTGCAACATGTATATTTCAATAGATTTTGCAAAATATGAAAGATATAATACAAAAATGTAAATCTTACAGTACAAAAAGGTTTATATAAATAAGGTGAGATTTAATAATGGATTTTAAAACTGTATTACCTGCAAGAGTGGTTTTAATATGAAAATGTTATCTATCATAAAACAATTTTATATTTCTATAATTTGTTAAAATCTACATTTTGTCCTTCTGAGTGCATAAAGCCGGGCAGCGTACCTGCACAGTGTGTACAGGTCAGTTTACATCTTATACAAATGAGAGCAACGTTCAGAATAATGCTGCAAGATAAAACTATCAGCAAGCCAGAGTGAAGAGGATCCAGCAGCTTCTGAAAGCCTGTAACAAAGAGATAGATTTCAGCATAATGATATAGAGACACATTTCCCATTTGCTTACATTACATTAGTTAAAGATCAAATCGATAACACATTACAGCAGTTGTTTTGTAAATAGTCCATTTTTAACATGAACTTCTAGTATTTTGCATTTTAACAATTTATATTAATATTTGAAATAATTATTAAATTAGGCTCCGGACCCCCCGCGACCCAATAGGATAAGCGGTTTGGAAAATGGATGGATGGATGGATATTAATATTTGAAATAATTATTAAATTAGGCTCCGGACCCCCCGCGACCCAATAGGATAAGCGGTTTGGAAAATGGATGGATGGATGGATAATTATTAAATTAACATCTGTGTAATTTAATTTAAGCACTTAAATTAGAAAATTCATTACATTAAAAAAAGAAATAAATGTCTTAATAGCAGAATAAGCTAAATAAAACTTTGAAGCAGATATACTCTCCACACTGGGTGCTACCATCTATATCCAGCTGTGTGCCGTTCCCAAACAGCATCTCCCCACACTGGGTGTTACCATCTATATCCAGCTATGTGCCGTTCCCAAACAGCATCTCCCCACACATGGCCACAGCGCAGTAGTAAGTCCCAGCATCGGAGAGGCTGAGGTTCCCCTTGGGGAGGCTGTAGACGCAGCTCCGTGTAGGAGATCCAGCCTCAGGGCTCTTCTCACACTCATCACTGCTGTTTCCATGGCTGTAAATGACTCCAGGAAGGGATTCTCCTGATCCATGTCTGAACCAGTAAACACTGTGTTCTCCTGCACAGCTCCCAGTCTCTATCGTACACTGCAGGCTCACAGAGTCTCCTGGCTGCAATGTGTCAGACACAGGCTGCTGTACCACAGTCCTGCTGTTGGAGTCTTTACCTGAAAAGCAAAATAGTCATGATGACAGCCCTTTGAGAATAACAATGGAAAATACAGATCCTCAAAAATTGTTCTTACAGATTTTTGGGAACTGAATCGATGTTCTTCTAGCCATCCAAGAAATCAGTAACTTCTTGGAGAACAGCTGACATTCTTCTCTCTTTTTATTGTATTACTGCTTATTAGTATATATCAGGTAACACTATACATTAACTGCACCTACATAATACCTAAATAAAAATTATATGATAATAACAAACATTATAATCATATAATGTCTTGTATTAATGTATGAAGGTAGATGAATATAATTAATTTCAATTCAAAGAAATGAAGTGTGTAAAGTGTACTTTATATTTTCATGATTTTCGTGACTTTACATTTGGTTTATGTTGCCCCTTTTCCACAGGAAGGTATTTATTGTTTTTGCATATTTAGCTCTTGATGTGTTTTGGTATTTTTGAGCATTTTGCTGTAGTACCTGCATAATTTAATTCAAGAGCCGAAGAGCTGTTTGCCCATTACTAGTTTGTCTATCTTTTAACATTAAAGAAAAAGTATACATAGTAAAAGGAATTACTTGGTTTCGTAGTTCCTCCTATTTATTTTCTTATGCACACAAAAGTAAGTTTTTCCGTTCAACCATAGCACTACAGCGAAAAGCAAAACGTCATGGCAAATACAATTATGCTTTATTCCAATACACATTGCTAATTTTTCATTATTATTACATTTATTCAGCATAATATCTTCAAAGGTTTCATGATTTAATTTGCAATCTTCTGGCCTGAAATCTTTTCCTGCTACACTGAAGACTCTCTCAGCGTGTGCAGAGAAAGCTGCAGCCAAAGGGTTGGCATCCTCTGATAAACATGGTTGGTTCAGGTATCGGTGACATTATGTGAACCTTTCATGGCAGGAATAGGGACTAGTTTGACTTTTGATGCAGGAAAAGTGTTTGGGACGTTTCTTAGGTTAGAAACTGCC